>NC_087070.1:40236318-40504932 GCF_963678635.1 Symsagittifera roscoffensis
AAACAAATGGTTGTAAACTGTCAGTAGTTAAATAACCGTGGCTCATGATTGAGACTGGAGTTAAATGAAACAATTCAAACGTTTCAAGCTAATGATTTTCTATTCATAAATGGAAATCCTACTTTTGACGAAGTATGTTTTTTTAAACATCATTTTTGTTCATGCTGGTTTTTTCGCTTTTAGATCTTCAACTTGTTTTTCCCTAGTTTGTGGTAGTTATTAAAGTTCTTTTCAGGGAAATTTTGTTCGAAATTTTTGTCTGTTAACTATGTTTTCATTTCATTCAAATTATCAATTGCATGAATCCGTGCTTATAACTTGACAAAAACTCCTATTCGAAAAAAAAATTAGGATAACCCAAAATTATTATCAAGGACTTCGAAGTTTGGACTCATTGCTGCTGTGAAAAAAAAACTTAAAGAATAACAAGCCTGCTTGTATCAGGGTGAGGCCGTGAATATTCCGACTGCCTTTTAAGGTTAATGGAGCAGTAATAACATGGAAAAACCAAATGAAATAAAACAAAATGAAAAAAATATATATGGAAAGTCGGAACAAGACTGATCGTATCAGGGTGAAGCCCTGGATGTTCCGACTGCATTTAAGGTTTATGGAGCAGCAGTAATAACATTTAAAAAGTTAATTGAAATAAAATACAAGACTGCTCGTATCAGTGCGAAGCCCTTAATGTTCCGACTGCCTTTTAAGGTTTATGGAGCAGCAGTGATAACATTAAAAAATTAATTAAAATAAATAAAAATCATCACCTCACACGCCATATATAGGACAAAAAGATAGATTTTGTTCCTTGTAACAAATCAATTATGGCAATCAAGCTTCGTTCAACCAACTTGGAACAATTTCTAAGACGGATTAAATCTCCGCTTACGCGTTAATAGCGCGAATTATATCGCCCGTTAATTGTCTCAAGTTGGTCAAAATGACAATTTTTAAACCCCCATAACTTTACGAGAAATGAGCACAGGTGAATTATCTTTTCAAATTTGAGCTCAGGGCAACAATAGCTTTCAAATGACATTTTAAAAAATTCCGTCAAAAATGGCTAGTTAAGAAGTCGAAATTTGTCTGAAGAAAAACGAACCCACCCCGAGCACAAATATTCCGTTACTTTCGTATCGAAAGTCGGAACAAAAACGGCATATAAAAAAACTGCCGCAACTCTATTGGGTTTCAAGTTAAACATTTAGTCTTTATTTTGTGCCCAAAATTTTGCTATAGCCAAGATAATCAAAATTTTTGGCTGGAATTTGGACATCGCAATTTTTGTACTCCAAAAAATCAGTCTTGACGTCTGAAGCTTATTCAGCAGAACCCAAAGTTAGCAAAAGGTTGACGTCTACGAAAACTGGCAATTTGCTTAAAATGGAGAAATTAGGTGAGCTATATCATCGTTTTGGATTTGAACTTGTTTCCTAAAAAGTGAAAAAAAAACAGCCAAAACCTTTTCAAGTTATTTTCAGCCTTTATAGCTCTTACAAAGGCAAGAAAATTAAACCTCAAAAATCAACTGTCTCAAGCTTTTGCTCAAAAAGTTTCCCCTTGATGTGAACACTTATTAGTAGAGTATAGACAGTGTACGCCAAAGTTTACAAAAGTTGTGAGAAAACTGATTTTTTTAAACCTAGTCGCTACAATTTTGATTTTTCAAACTTCTTTTTGAGATTTTTGCTAGTCAATACAGCAAATTGTTTTTAAAATTAATAAATATAGTGCGTACTCTTATATATGTCTTGAGTCTTGGTGATTATTTTTTGCGGTTTTTTTATGAAAAAGTATTAAGATTTGTTCAGGCTCAAATTTACTTTTCTTGGTTTGACTTTTGATTTCTTTTCAAGTTCAGTTCATTTTTTTT
Source organism: Symsagittifera roscoffensis (assembly GCF_963678635.1). NCBI lineage: Eukaryota > Metazoa > Xenacoelomorpha > Acoela > Convolutidae > Symsagittifera > Symsagittifera roscoffensis. The sequence continues at coordinate 40,238,192 of NC_087070.1, forward strand.
GTTTGAAGGAACGCAAACTCTTTATAACGGATTACTTTTTATCAAAAAGCGTCATTCATAAATTGTTTCTGAAAACCACAGAATATTAGGGGCATATACTCTTTCTTTAAAAGGATCTTGTTAACTATCCCCTTCCCCCTATTTAGATTTTCAGAAATTCAACTTTGGCGGCCACATTTTCAATAGCTTAAAAAATTTTTCAGAAAAAATATTAACTAAATTCAACTCAGGACATGACCAGGAAGCTAAAAATTTATATAAAACAGTTTGCGTTCTAATCCCGAGACCCCTCCGAATTCTGGAATCCGGGGAAATAAAGTCCTTATTTCTTTCAGGAAAGCTGGACACGCCGTCCCAACACCCTTCTTTTTTTTCGGGTTCTGCGTTGTAACGATCGTAGCAGCACAATCGTTACAACTCGGAATAGCTTCTGACAATTTCCAATCACTATCTCAATCTGCTGTCGTTTTCTTGTTGTTGTTCTCACTGAGACTACTGTTGTTCTCTACGAATTCTGTTGTTCTGTTTTTTTTTAAATTTCAGTGCTCGCGAAAGATAAAAAGATTACGTATCTTTCACGTCCAAATTGAAATTTTAAAAATTAGCATGTTTGTCAAAACTAACCCCTCCTGATTTTTCTAATCGTTCAATAAGCGTGACTAATTCATAAAAACCATCAATCTTCCTAGTCAGATGTTCCATTAAAATTTCGAATGCGAACATGCATTTGATACATTTCGAACATGCATTTGCTCTCGTGAGGTGGGCGGGGGGGGGGGGAAGAAAGAAACCTAACTTTGAAAGGGAGTGCGTGCCGAAATTTTTTTGAAATCGGCTCTTTTTCCTTTTCCCCCACCTGCAAATTTTTATAATTAAAATTGATGTTCACATTGTCCGATTGTCATGGAAAATGATATGCATATTAATAAGACTATGACAAACATGTTTGGTCTTCATAATCAACCTTGTAAAAACACTAGACCATGGTTAGACCTAAAAAACGATGCTTGTGTGAGGTTAAGGGGGGATCAAAAAGAGCCTCTAGATCCGCCCCATGTCTATTTTTTTGTCACAAAATCCGAAATTCAATGAGAAACCAAGCGGAAACAAGTAATTCATGTTAGGGCTTTGATGAATTAAGACTGTGAATTGTTTTCATCTTTTTTGTCCTTTAAAAGGTTTACTATTTCTCATGCATTAAGTTACTTATTTTTTTTCAGTCTTTTTAAAAATTCCAATTTGGATGTTTTTTTTTAATATTTTTTTTTCTATTTTTGTTTCTTTCCGCGCTGTCCAGGGACATAAAGTAGCGTGCCAAGGAGAGGGAGGAGGCGCCTTTAGAAAATTTTTGATATTGGCCAGCCAAAAATGAATCTCGAATAAATATACCAATTTTTTTTGGTTAATTTAAAAAGAAAAGTGCTCCAAATGTCATTTTTAGCCTGTTTTTCAAAAATTAACTTGCGACGCCGAAAATTTTTCACTGAATTGGGTTCTTACTGTTGTTTTGGAGAGCTGGAAAAACAATTTGGTCGGCCTAAAAAAAAGCCGACAAAATTTTTATTTAATTTTTTCTGCACACGCCACTGATTGAGCGCCTCGACTTTTTTATTTTGCTAATGCGTATGTAGGGAAATCCGGGTTTATAGACTGTTCACAAGTCATTCCAATTTCAGCTGACGTGAGCTCAATCCTCCTAATGTATTTTAAGAAAACTCGGCCAAAATTGTTTCACAGCAAGAGATAGAAGCTCGGATTAATATATACTAATCAAAAGTTTGCGAAACAAAAGTTTAGCTGAACTCTACATCGAAAATCTATACGAAGCTCTAAATTTGCATCTATAGCCTTAAACAACTGATTGATGTATATAACGTCTAGTTATGATCAGGGGAGGATCTAGGAATTTCTCGATCTACGGAAAATGCATTCCTCATTCAAGTGGAGAAGTGGTTACGTCTCCGCCTCTCAATCGAAAGGTCGGATGTTCGCGGCCCACCATGATCCGTGCTCGTTGCTTGAGAATGAGACAGCATTACTCAGCCCAAAAAATAACCACAAAAAATGCATCTAGTTTTTAAGTAGGGGCACAACAGCGGTTCGCCGTGATGAGCTGTACAGCTGGTATGTTGGTCCTTTCCATCGTGGACAAATGGTCGTAAAGTGATTTTTTCTAATGAAAACGAGTCTAATTTTTTTCAGGGATGCGTTTGAGTGTGTCGGACAGTTGTCGGGTGTCCAACTCGGCCATCAAGAGTGCCTTAGTGGCCGCAGGGGACAAACTGAATGTCGCGTCAGGAGATCACAACATCATAGTCAATATACAGACACTCACTGAACTGGTCAAAGCAATTACTTTTTTTCATGTTCGAGACATTAAGTAAATTTAGGCCACTTGAAACAACAGAAAAAAAATGTTAAAAAAACAGTGAAATAATAAAATCATTTCAAGCATTTTAATTACGGGCAGTATTTTAGATTAAAACAGTGTAATTGAGATTAATTGTAGCATAAGAAATCGAAAAATGAAGTTAAAATGGTTGACATATAAACGGGACGTTAAATTGAAACTGGAATGGAGGCTTTGTAGGAACTTCTTGCCGCGTGGGGCTGGGGGAGTTTGCACGCTTAAAACGTTGTCGGCCTTTTTCCATCAAACCATTTCCAGTTTTAGAGCTCAGTTAAAACTCTAGAATACGTTTCGGCAAAACTTTTTGTGCCGTAGTTTTTTTGAATGAAAATAGCAACAAGTCGTTAGTGATATTTTACCATCCTCAAGCAGATAAACATCCATTTACTGTAGCACCGTTGGTAGCAACTTGGACGGCGGTTCAACCCCATTGTTCACTTCTACAATCTCACACACTTCACAACTTCATCACTGTCCAATTGGACGACGGCTCATTCAGCCTAGGTAGCTACTTATACTCAACCATTCTCATAGTTCTCACTCCCCTAGTCGAGATCTTGCTTAAAAACCGCTCAAGATTTCAGCGGTTTGAGCGATTTTTTGGACGATTGCGCTCAAATCGCTCAAACCGCTCAAAAACAGCTCAAATCCTCGCAAGAAACAATCAAACCGTTCAAAAATGCCTAAATCCTTGTAACAATTGCTCAAATCTTTGGCGTTTTTTTTTGAAATTTTATCTTGAAAGTTTTCTCTCGATGTATTCGTTGCTGGGCACACATCATCAACCTTTTAAACCGCTCAAAACGCTCATTTTAAAGCAAAAATCTGAGCACAGTCGTCTAAAAAAAAACAGCTCAAACCGCTCAATTCTTGCTTAATTTTGGGCTGGAAACCTCGACTCGGGTCCACATTACCACTAATTGAATCCGCTCTAAGTTTTGTATTGAAACAGCAAAATAATTAATGTTGTCGATTGTGATGTAACTACAGCTTACCGCACACAGTTCTGAACACAGTTGCAATGCTGGCCAAAATTTGGAAAAATCAGGAAAATCTGTAAAATGAATCAGTAAATATATCAGCGGAACCATTGAAACAATTGCTTACCCGCACTGACAAAAATGGATTTCGATCGATTTTAGTATGAAAAAAGTATGCAGATTAGATTGAAATCGATTTAAGTTGTAAAAAAGTAAGTTAGTCAAAACAAAAAATTCAGATCGATTTGGATCGATTTTAAATCGATTTAAATCGATTTAATTTCAACGCTAAAAAAAATCGATTCCAGTCGATTTTAAATCGATTTGAATGGATCTTAAATCTGACCTAAAATGAAATCGATCCAAATCGATTTTAAATCGATTTAAATCGATTTTTTTCCACTTCTTTTTTTTCTTCAAATTTTCGAATGACAGAAAAAAGAATAAAAATTTTTGTCACGTGTCGTTACAAATACCAAAATTGACTAAAATGCTTGCAATGCTAAAATAATGCTTGTAAAATTGACAATTTTCTTGATTTGTTACATATGTTAATGAACAAAACCTGATTTACAATGATGATTTTCTATGATTTCATTGCATAATTTTGAAATATCTGGTACGTGTGTTTTTATTTAAAAAATCAAGAATTTTACTTAGTTTTCTAAATTGCATGTTTTTTTTTGCCTTGTTAGCAAAAAAAAAATCGATTTTAGTGTGTCGTGAAATCCATCGAAATCGATTTGAATCGATTTTTTAGACAGTTAAATCGATTTAAAATTTTCAAAAAGATCGATTTAAATCGATTTAAAATGGATTTAAGTGAGATTCTGATGGATTTAAGTGAGATTCCGATGGATTTTAGTGAGTCGGAAAATCCATCGAAATCGATTTAAATCGATTTTTTAGACACTTAAATCGATTTAAAATTTTCAAAAAAATCGATTTAAATCGATTTAAAATCCATTTGAGTTCGTAAAATGGTCATGGTTAATCGATTTAAATCGATTTAAAATCGATTTAAAATCGATTTAAATCGACCGGAAACCATTTCTGTCAGTGCGGGTATACATTTGATTTTCAGGCAATTTCAAAGCTGAAGCTTTGTCGTAAAAGTCGGTTACTTTTTGCTCCGACTTTTCTAGAAATTTGAAATATTTATGCTTGGGCTGGCTTTTTTACTTGATATTTTGACTCACTGAGTTCAAATATTAAAAGATATTTTGTCTCTGGTTAGTTTTTAATCTGGGCGTTTCAAGGTTGCGTTTGAAGTTTTTAATCTGGATGTTTAATTCGTCCATGCATTGTAAGGATTTATGCGCGTTGTTAAAATTTTAGTTGAGGTGCTGAACTATGCGTGACAAACTATTATGGACTGCAAACTTGTTGCAAACTGAATTTGAGCTTATAAGTTGATTGAATGTACAACTCCGAATGTCACACTTGACTTTTGTTATTATTCAATAATTACAGCTCATCAATATTTTGTATCGACCAAAAACTTTTCGACATAGATTGATTGGCAACCGGAACATTCAAGTTTTTGCCGTGATATACAAGCAGTCTTGTTCAAAACCAAACAGTTTTCCAGTTTAAAGATTCCTACCTTTCCAATTTCATAAGTAAAACTTTGATTGACAGAATCCACCTAGTCAATAACATTATCTTGCTTTTTAAATTTTTTTTTTCAAGTTTCACCATTTTTCAAAACATTCTATTTTGAATTAGTGAGGAGAAGGCTCTACGAGTGGTTTGATAAGGAAACATAAATTGTTTGAAAATAAGTTGGAAAAAATTTTAGAATGATGAACATATAAAAATTAAACGATTTGAAGTCTCTGAAGTTCTGGTAACTTTTCAAAATTTGTGTTAAGTAATTTTTAAGTTTTTGCGTTTTTATTGGTCTGCGACAAAAATTTAAGTTCTGCACGAACGATAATATGAAACCAAACAAAACTATACCTTTGTCCAGGCAAATCCCAGAATGTTACCACAACCTTCAAATTGACTTTGAAATCAAACAAAATAGAGCTCAAATCAATTACAAAGACTTACAAAACAAAGCGAGTAGATGGATGCTCAATTGTTCAACAACCTCGTAGAAACGTAAACGTCAAAAAATCTGATTATTGCCGCTCTTGTTCTATCACGATACGCTTTTATTTTTTCATTATTTTGCGAGTAACAACTACGATTGCAGTATGTACAACCATGTAACGTCATGTCGCGATAACTTAGTTACAACTCGATAAATATCAAGAAAAAACGCTCCTTCTTCAAAAATTAAAACAAAACAAAACCAAAACATTTGACAATTGAATAACGGTTTTAAAGGAAATTTCTTGCATAATTGTCATTTGCCACCAAGTAATATTTTTTTTGGTATTAAACTTTACTATAAAAAAACTTCTGAGGGGAAAAAAGAAAAAACCTGAATTTAACGTTTTTCCAAGTCTTGGTCAATATTTAATTTCTTTTTTTTGTGACTTCGTCAATTGAATTAGTACAGGCATGTAATTACATAAACAGTACATTAAAATAATATTAAAATGAAAAATTGTCTCCTCGGCTTATATTTTGGACATAGCAATTTTCGACAAATGTTTAACCAAGAATTATAAAGCCAAAAAACTCAATTAAGAACTCATCTAAAGCTATTTCATTAGCCTTGATTAACTGGCCACAAAATCTCAAAAAAGGATCCAAAATGCATCGCCATTGTCAAAAGTATAGGCAATGGCACATTTAGGGGATTCACAGGAAATGTTTTTAAAGAGATTGTTTTTGTAGCGAAGATGATCGCGATGTTCTTTTTTTGAGGAAAAAATCGCCAAAGAATGCATCCAAGCAAAAAAATCCAAAAAGTGTCTTACACTTCTACCAACTGTTTTAATGGTAGATGGGGAGAGTTTATATTCCTCAAGGATTCGATTTCCTGACTACCCAAAGGGTCCCTTTTGGTATTATTTGTTGTCATCCGTTTTAGGTCGAGTATCGCTAAATTGTTGGTGCCAGTATATTCGATTTTTGTGGTGGCGATATATCGAAATTTCTTTTTATTGATAACTCTGCCCTCAAGCAAAACCTAGATCCGCGCCTGGGTGTACGGCAGTTGAAAAGGTAAAATAATCGATTCTAGACAATTTGATAACGCCCGAGAGATTTTTTATTTTTCCTCGCAAAAAATATGAAATATTAGGACAAAGGTTTTTAGCGGCACTTATTTTTGTTGCAACTGGTTTTTGTGATTTGCAGAAGAAGACGAGAATATCTGTGACTCATTGTGCCACTTACGGAGGCCAACTGAGGGTGGTGACAAGTGGGGGGGGGGGCTCATTTTCCAACTCAGTATCCCCGACACTACTCATGGGGGAGGCACACACAATAGACAACAACAGCAGCAACAACAACAACAAAACACTAGCCACGCCCCTGTCAGTTCTACTAATTCAAACTCAGGTAAATTAAAAGTTATAAATGTCATAAATTCAATTGCATTTTGTCTTTTTTTACTTAGCTTTCCTCAAATGTCAAAGGTCGAATTGTAACATGGAAGGGCTGGTCATAAAATCTAGTCAGCCTAAAGGCTAGTATAATAAATGTATGACACGATGGCAGGAACAGGCCGAGTATTACATATAATACTATAATCAGAGCATGTATTGCTGAAAAAACACAGACCAAAAGCTTTTCAAGCCATATCATTTTTTACTCATTATTGACTTTTTAGATGGAATAAAGCAAATTGAAAAGCAACTCTTAACAAAAAGGAAAAGAATACGTTTTGAATAATTTTTAACTTGTTTTTTGCGCAGGTAGGCGCTAGCAGAAGCGTGAAGAAATAATTGATTGCAGCTAGATCAACATATAAATCACATTTTATGAACTTTCAACAACGATGAATCAAAAGAAGAAAAATTATTTCATGTGAACTTTTTGAAGCTTATCATGTAATAGGGTGGTTTGAGCATTAATTTGAAACAGCTGACAATCCATAGCTAGCGAAAGTTCGTAACAAGCGATAATTTAAACCAAAAAAATGGCAAGTCGTACAAAGTCTTGGCTATTTTTTTTCCGAAGGTTCATCTTTTGGGACCACTTTACGACAACCATTTCAGGCAAACCAGTTTCTGTTTGACCAACTACAGTGCCAAAAATGACTAATTTTGACAGGGAGTGCGCTCATAAACTCAGTTTTTTGGGCAAAACTTCCATCAAAAAAAATACCTGCAAGGCAAAAAAACTGGCGAGTGTGGTATTTTTGGGGTTTCAGAAAGAATTCAAAAACTCTGAAACGGCAGATTTAAAAGAAATTGAAAAAAATTTGTCAAAGCCGCCCCCGTGAAAAACTTCTTATTCACGGTACTTCATCAATCAATCAAAATTCAAAAGTTTGGAAGAAGTTGCGTATATGTGTAAAGAACGAGTAAATTGTTCGAGCAGAAGTTTAGCTGATAAATGTTGCGAGCTGGCAGAACTGAAACACGAATGGTTCATGAAAAAGCGCTCCGATTTGCTAAAGCAAACAATCTGCCGGGAGAAAGTTTTTATTTCAGTCTGTCGATTTGTTTTCGGTTTTCTATTGAAACGCTCAACGAATAGCGAGAAAATTCAATTTTTGACAATACTGATTAGGTAAAAGTTATCCATAACTCAGTTTTTCTCATTTCCAGCTTAATTCTTTCAGACTTTTGAATACAAATTTCTTATTGGCTATCATAAACCAAGAGCATTTAGTCTTCCTGGTATGAGGGATTCCCCCAATTACTGCAGAAAACTACAAAACTACAAGGGGAGTTTGGGGCTTTTCTCATTGTGGAGATCTTAGTATCTTAGCATGCGGCTATTAGCGCAATTAGAATTGAGTTTGTTTTGTCACACTTGCAACCGAACAACTCACTTGTAATTCTATTGCGCATGTTAAGCGGCTCGATGCAAGAGGCTACACCCACCATGATAAAAGGGCCGAAAATGTAATTATTCAACCAATCAGCTCTTTTCAAACTGTCCAAAGTGGAAACCGGACTACCATTTCGGACAGGATTGGTTTGAGAGTTTTCGCGCATGAGAATAGTCTCCGACTAAACTGAATTATTTGCTCTTTTTGTCTGTAGGGTGGTGCGGGCACTGTGGGGAACACCCCGGCATGTCCAAGTGGGAGTGGTGGTGCTGGGGGGACGACTGGACTTAGAAGCAACTCCGTCAACATCGCCATACTGCCTATCAGACATATTGGACCGGTATGGCCTGTTTAACTTATGGATGAATTTCGAGCCTCCCCCCTTACACACGCAGACACACATAGCCTCAAAAAGCAAAAAAGTAAGACTGTTCTCTCGGGAATAAACGTGGTCAGCTTCAACACGCAGGCGAAGCGAGGCGAGAGGCTTATCGCCACTTGAAGTTCAAAAATATGTCATGTAAAATTAACTACTATTGAATAGATCTTATGGAGTTACGGTTTTTGAAAAACTAACGGAACTGTTTTTCAAAGAATTTTTTTAAAAATTGAAATGATTCAAAAAGATCCTCCGACAAAATCAAAACGAAGAGGAAAACAGCAAAAAAAGGACAACTTTAAAACTTGAGAAAAGTTGAATTTTTCGAATATATTTTAAATTGAAGGACTCCATCAAACATGAGATCAAAAAGATGCTTGCATTGCATGATACCTGGCTGTTGATTGGAAAGGAAAAATTACTTTTAAAATCAGTTTTGCGCTATTTGTTCATTTACTTTTTGAAACTACTGAAACTCTACTACTGTCATTGTGCGCTCAACCTCTGTACTATCTGTAACTAGGAAACAACATGGGTTAGACAGAATTTTATTCGTATTTTCGGCAATACAACCCACTCATGTTGATATAATCAGTAAAATAATCCAAATAATCCCGAAAACTCACAACATGAAGTTCATAACTTCAACATTATTCAGCTCTGAATTATAATTTGTTTCGGCACAAGCTAGCTACAAGAACCAATAATGTCCTTGGGACAAATTGCGCTTTTTGGCGGTCAGCCTTAATCAAGGCTGAACCGAATAAAAACCAAAAAGACAGTTTAAAAATGTCAATTGGGGCTATAGCCCCTCTGGTCTATACGTTTTAAGGTCTGCGTATGGGGGGATTCGAACCCGTGTCAACTGGCAAGTCTGAATTGTCGGCGTTACTGTAGCTTAGGCCACTCGGCCAATTGTGATTGTTTTATATGCATTTATACTCTTCTATGCATTTATACTTTTGTTACATTTGCGTTGCAACGTCCTCCCCCCCCCCCCCTGAATGTGGAAGAACAGGAGCGAGCTTAGCGGTCGGCCGAGTGAGTTCACGAGTTGCGGTCTTAATAAGGGCGGATCCGGCGCAACCGTCCTGTCCGTAGTTTAGCTTGACGATTCGGGCAAGAGGGTAGTAACCAAGCGGACTTTCGGGCTCAATCAGCCACACGGATCGCCTGTCTTGAGAGTGGAGTCAGAGTGAGTGTGCCACTTGACACGCTTATTCAGTGAAGGAACATATTCTCGAAGCCAACGAGACCAAATAGCGTTAGCATACGACTGCGCTCGCGCATACCTTTTCTTGCGGTCAAACTACTCCCCGGGTAAAAGCGAAGGAAAGCTTGTGGCATGTTGTCCAAATAAAAAGTGGCGTGGGGTTAAAGATTCTAACTCACGGGAATCAGTACCAACGGGAGTGATTGGCCTCGAATTCGAAGCCTGTTCAACGAAGCAGAGTCTTGTTTCTAACACCTCTTCAGTGACTCGCCTACTGCCTAGTATATCGTAAAGCACGCGCTTCACGCTTGCTTCGGACGAGGCGCTCCCAGGAGCCCCTTGATGGGGTGCGCCTGGTGGGTTAAATTTCCAAGCAACACCTTTGTATGCAAAAATGATCGGAGCCATGCCATTCCAGCTCTTGATGTAGGCAAGTAATTCATTTCCGCACCAACGAAGTTCGTGCCGTTATCCGACCAGATCGTGCTTGGTGTACCATGACGCGCAGTGACGGTAAGTGCTATCAGTATCAGAAACCCTCGCACTTTAATTATCGAAACAAAATCACGGCTAATTTTAATTGCATGGGTAGCGTCCTCGAACGAATCCAAGTAATCGTCCATGAAAAATTTTTTCGTTTACGAATGATGCGGCCTCAAAATCACGGCTAATTTTAATTGCATGGGTAGCGTCCTCGAACGAATCCAAGTAATCGTCCATGAAAAATTTTTTCGTTTACGAATGATGCGGCGATTATCAGTTGCTGTTTTTCGCAACGCGAAATTGGCGCACGTAGGCGAATCCCGTGCGCTGAATTTATGGCGAGTGGAATGGTGAACTACCACATCGGAAGTGGCATCCTCCCCGCCACAAAAAACGGAGCGAAATTTCGAAATTTGATCGCGGGCGAGGACTCCTACTTGGAGGAACATATCCTCTATATACGCGGAGACGGCGTACTTCTGTTGACTGAAACGCAAAAGTACGTAAATTAAAATTTAGAGTAGGTCCGGACCCACCAATAAAGACTTATTTAGGAATGGGCCGTAAAACTTAGAAACCCCATTCAGAACTCGGCGCACCTTACCCGGCTTATTCGGATTTACGACGGGATGGTGCGGAAGATACCACTCGCGATCGGAACGCTTATGTGGATCATACGGTTCGACGCTAACGACATAGCATTTCCTAATGTCCTCTCTAATTGTGTCTGCGTATTTTTCGCGCGGTTCAGGGTCTTTACTTAACCTTCTCTCCAATGTTTTAAATTGGGCGAGTGACGTGTAATAGTTGTTTGGTAGACTGACATTACTATCAAACCAAAGCATGGGCACAATGTATTTTTCGCCATTGTGAACGGTTTCAGAGTTTAGGATGGATAAAGCATGTTTATCGGCAGCTGAACGGGCATCAACTTGTTTGAAAGCACCATAAGATTCTAACTCGTGTCAGGATTTTATCTGGTCGGTCAGAGAAGATCTTCAACAACACACTTGAAACACGAAGAAGTAGAAACAACGGACGGCGAAAACGGACCACTTATGACCCAACCTATCGGTAGGCGAACGGAACACGGTGAGTTTTTATCATCTCCCAAGATGAACTCAATGGGTTTAACGGCGTGGAAGTAGTCTTGTCCTATAATAACTTCAACATCCTCAGAAGTGTATTGAGTGGGCTTAATAGGTGCTAATTGTAGATATTTATTCTGCAAATCAGCAAAATTGATTAACTCGGAACCAATTGGAGTTTTGTCTTCAACATATGCAGACAGAGGTAATACGAAATCACTATTATTCGGCTCGGAGGAAACTGTAATTTTTACCCTCTGAGTCTGAAAGACAGTGGTTGAAATGAAGCCACTAATTGACAAGTTAACGGGCCCCTCTACTAAGGCGAGACGGTTGACGATGACACCCAAGAGTGAGTCGATGCACTATCACAAAGAACCAACGTCAGGAGACTGGTTACATCCGAGGACACACCAAGTGTTGCAATTGGCAACAACCCTTTAGACGATTCAAGATCATGTACATCACTAACGGCGGCATGGGTGGAAGTGTTTGTATTGTCCTTGGATTTGTTTGTTCCAGCTTTATTTGAGACATTTGAATTTTCCTTCCGAGGAAATATTTTTTCGGCTCCATGGAGCAAGAAATTATGAGTGGTATCGCACTCTGGCTTCGGGCATTTTCTAGCTCTAGAACATTGCCGGAAACAATTATTGCCACTGAGGCAAGCGAAGCAAAGTTTTTGTTCAGCTACGTATTTTACTCGCTGAGTAGCATTCTTTTCCTTGAAAACAGTACAGTTCCACAATGCATGACTACTCTTACACAAAAGGCACGGCGCAAACTTAAACTTATCTTGAGCCTTACTAGTTACCTGGCTATTGGCTGCAAAAACTTTGGTTGTTTCTGGCTCAACTGGTTCCTCGCTTTTTTTTGCCTCAGAGTTAAGTACACGTAATCTCGGCCTTTTCTTTCAACCAGTTATTAAAGTCTAAGAGTGTTGGGCCCTGCCAATTATGCCTAACAGTATGCATTGACCAAGCTTCCTTGAGCCAATTGCTTTAGTTCCAGCTGACTTTGTTCGAACTTAAGACGGTTCTTTTGCTCTTTAAGTCTTATAGATACTTGATTCTGCCTTTCCAGCTCCTCGGGGTGTCGTTTTACCAAAGCTAACTCATGCTGTTTCTCACTTGATGACATAGTGTGAACAGTCGACGTATGACGAGTGGAAGCAGATTTATCAGACTTATGTGACTCATTTTTTCTACTTTCCTTAGACTTTTTAGAGATCTTAGACCTGTTTTCAGATACTCGTGCTTCTGAATCTCTTGTTTTTTGCCGAAGAAAGTAACCGAAATTAACGATAAAGTAATGCATGAGGCTCAGAGTTAAAAGTTGAGCCTTCGTCATTCTCAGCACCCGGCATTACAGGGAGCCAGGGATCTATACAAGAAACTACGTCTGAGATATCATCACGCTCGCACAAAACAAGAGATTCAGAAGCACGAGTATCTGAAAACAGGTCTGTTTTGTGCGAGCGTGATGATGTCTCAGACGTAGTTTAATGTATAGATCTCTGGCTCCCTGTAATTCCGGGTGCTGGGAATGACCAAGGCTCAAGTCGCATCTTGTAACTCTGAGCCTCATGCATTACTTTATCGTTCATTTCGGTTACTTTCTTTAGCCAATTTTTTTCAGGGTTTTATTTTTTTTAGAGTTTTCCAGCAATAATTTTTTCAGGATTTTTCGTTTTTCCCGCTAAGCTAATCATTGCTCATTTACGTCAACAGCTTTTTCCAAAGAAATTTTACATTTGTAAACAGCATTATCAATTTTTGCGGTGCGACTTTTATGCTTAATGTTCTCAGGTAATGATGAGTGACCTTTAAGCAGCTCATTTTCTAGATTTAGACGGGTTTCGAATAACTTGCGTATCTTATTTGGGAATTTTTTGTCCATTTGTTCACAAATTGACAAAAATTTACGGATGCTCACTAAATAGAAAACAATTTTAAAAATGAGATACTGTTCTGCGACGTAATTAAATTTACATTTCTATATCATTATTAGTTTACAAGATTGGGGAACTTGACGTCTCAAAGCTTCTGCCTGAAGCCTATTTTTTGTAGCTATTCGAGCTTAGAGGGGTAAGCGGTTTCGCTTCTTACGTGTCTTAAGGATGTTAAGATTAGCGCTATAACGCCTTAGAGAGTCTTTAACTCAAGGGAACGAGGCTGGTGAAGCTCTTTGTACTTCTCAATTAGTACCTCGTCCTTAGCCTTACGCTTAGAGATAAAGTCTTTAACGACGTTCAGAACGAGAATACCTGTTGAACCAAAACTTTCTTCTATATCCTCGGTTCCATTCCGTCTACAGTATACGATCGAACAAATGTTTGTCCTATAACTTAATAACAAATTGAATAGTAAAGTTGCTTACTACTCAGCTTGCGGTTATTGTTACTGCGGTACCTGCCTATCAAGTTATTAATGGCATCGTGCCAAAATCCAAGGTCATTACGTAGAGACAAGTAGTGATGAAGGTAGTACTGTATGGTTTTCTGAGAGTCCCTAGTGTTAAAGTTCAAACTTAAACCTGGCTTTGTAAAGCAAGTATCTTTGACGCGCTTCTGGGACACAGCGGGAAATTTTCGAAGCGCGTGATCCAAGGAACTAGCTCCTAGAATGAATACCATACACTTAAGCGATCTATGCGACGGCTACGTTACGCTTGTGTACCAATGGGGTTGGAAAATTAAGTAGGTCGGTTGAACTCCAACAACACACACAGAGTAAACCTGAGGATGAAAGAATTCAACTTAACCCATTTGATATCACCGTACCTGACCACTTAACGTTACTGTTACGCAATGAAGTCAAAAATCGGACGGGCAAAAACGGCTTTGATACACTTGAAGCGAACTGGCTTTCAGTTTCACCAAAAGGTGGGTGGAGTTTCAGGCAAATTGGTTAAGTTCCAACAACACACGCGGAAGAAACCTGAGAATGAGGAAACTCAATTTAAATTGCCTGATATTTCGCTACCAGACCAATTAACATAACGTTGGTGTTATCTTAGAGCACAGTTTCGCAGAATTCTGGGGACATTTTGAGGATTTTTTAAGTTTTTCTTTTTACTTTTTTCTAAAAAATTTTCGGAAAATTTTGATTACACGATTCGCGCCATAAACTAATCGAAAAATTAGTCCGGTACCTCTTGTCTATGTTCCGATTTTACGGATTAATATTCCGTTCATATATATTCAAAAATTTTGGTATCGAGAAAAAAAGTCAAGTAAATTGTCTCAGTACTGATTGCAAGATATTGCAGTTCAATGGAACTGTTCAAAATTTTTGGTTTGAGAAAAAATACCGGGTGCTAGCTTGCGGAAAAAAATCATCATGTATGACATCGTATATAAATTTGTAGCACGAATGGAGAGTTCTAAAAGTTTTCGAACCTTCTTACAGTTTTGGAGATTGGGCGATCACCGGGAAATAGTTTCAGGAGTCGAGTACGAAATCAGTTTCACGTGAACCAACAATCCTCTGCTGAGCCAACTACACTCACAATCAACCAACTACGCTCTGATCACGTGAGCCAACTGCACTCTGCTAAGCCAACTGCACTCTGCTGAATTAACTGCACAACTTCACTCTGTTTCTGTCAACTTCTCGCTGTTTCGGCAAACAGCACAACTTTACTCTGTTTCGGCCAACTTCGGCCCATTGGGTACTAGTCCGGGTCGTACAGCTTCTGAAAGCAAGCTCTGAAAACTAGTCTGAGCGATTCGTGCAGCTTCTGAAAATAGGCTCTGAAAACAATTCAGTCCGTTGTATCGACCTCGTGCTCTTCGTTCCCTTGCGGGGCGCCAAAATGAGCGCCCAATCTCTGTACTATCTGTTACTAGGAAAAGACATTGGTTAGACAACCTTTTATTCGTATTTTCGGCAATACGACCCACTCATGTCGATATAATCAGTGAAATAATCCAGAAAACTCACAACATGAAGTTCATAACTTCAACATTATTCAGCTCTGAATTATAATTTATTTCGGCACAAGCTAGCTACAAGAACCAGTAATGTCCTTGAGACAAATTGCGCTTTTTGGCGGTCAGCCTTAATCAAGGCTGAACCGAATAAAAACCAAAAAGACAGTTTAAAAATGTCAAGTGGGGCTGGAGCCCCTCTGATCTACACGTTTTAAGGTCTGCGTATGGGGGGATTCGAACCCGTGTCAACTGGCAAGTCTGAATTGTCGGCGTTACTGTAGCTTAGGCCACTCGGCCAATTGTGATTGTTTTATATGCAATTAGACTCTTCTATGCATTTATACTTTTGTTACATTTGTGTTGCAAGTCATAACTGCAAAAGCTAACGACTCGTGAAAATAATCGACTGCACCTGGTAAAATAATTCAGAAAAGAAGCTTACCACAAAAACTCGAAATTTTGTGACACATGTGATTGCTTTTTTTTGCAAATGTCTTGGATAAAAATTTTGGGTTAGTTTTGTCCAAAAAATTTAAGCTTATATGGTTCTAGAAAATTCGAGGTTTTTGAGGTGATATGTTTTTTTTCTGTTTATACCATAAATGAAAAAATGTAACAAAAATTTCAACAACTTTTTTTCAATTTTTGTGAATTGATTGAATTTTCCCTTATGTTGAAAATAAGTTTAAGAAAAAATAGTTAACCTGTTAATTTTACGGTAGCCGCTTGTAGAGCCAAAAATATGCACAAGAAATTTCCAAATTCAAGTATTTAGCTACGCTTCCTGAAGCAAACACGCATCGAAAACAAAATTGCCTCGCAAAGAAGCCGGGTTGGCCAAAACGCGTGCCAGACACAATTCATATCTGGTAAAGTGACTATTAAGCAATTTTGTACAATTCCATATGTATAAACAATTGTATGAAAACCGTACGAAAAGCATTTATTAAATCTATAGAAATTGCTTGACAAATATGTACGACAAAATGCTTGACAACGATGTTTCTATAAAACAAAAGTTCGAACTTCTTTTTGGTTTATGTTTTTGTCCAAAAACTTAATATCCAACGTTTTCCGCCATGCATGAAAACCCGTATCTTAAAAAGTAGGAATCACACAGTTGAACTGCATTTGTAGATTTGCAAGATTTTTAATTAATTAAATTGAACTGCATTTGTAGATTTGTCAAAAGTCTTAATGAATTAAATGTCACCGAATTATAACTAGTAACCGTAATTTTCTGTATATGGCTAGAAAAAAATTATTTCAAACACATGAAAAAGCTATTCACCCAAAACTTCATGGTCGGTTTTAATTCAGTTGTACAAAAACTCAGCCTGGAGTACGTTACACACAAAATTGCATGCAAAATTTTTCTTTGGTGGATGTTTGCTTCAGCATTGAAGTAATTTTGCTATAAGAAAATTCACCCAAATTTTTGAACTTTACAGAAAAATGTTCTAGTCATCTTAAAAAATTGCTTATCATGCTGTTTTCATATAGAAAATTGTATGATATGCATTTTTTACCCCTTCAATGTATATAATTGTGTGAAAAGCTTTTTTATTGCATGAAAGTGTATGATAAGCTTTTTAGTGTATTGAGGTCAAGACGGGTAACCGGTTTGAGTAGACCAGACGCCGATATATTATTTAATTGACGCAAACTAGAAATAAAATACAACATATCGCACAAAAGACTTAAAAACCTTATTTGCAAAATATACATATCAAAAACGGTAATTACATCAATTTGCAAAAATATAGTTTCCGAACTCGAACCAGTGAGTTTTCACCTCGGGAGCATGGACGTTTACTTTGCGCCAAAGGGTCAATTTTAGTAATTGGAACTTAATTTGCTAGAAAATTATGGTGGCGGCCTTATTCAGCGCTGCAGTTTGCATTGAGGAGCCTGAGCAGGGCCGCAGAAAACTCACTTGAAAAATTGGCGGCGGTGAGAGTGATACAATCATATACGGATGTAAACTCTCACATTTATAAAAATTATCTTGAAATTTATTGTAAGTATGTTTTATTTTTGGAGGTTTTGTGATTTTTTTACAAACAAAAGATTTATAAAAGAGAAAAGGCCATTAAAAACGAATTTTTTTTAAAAATATATATTAAGTTTAGCCAAATAAATAGTTAGTGTTTATTATTTCTATTTAAATTTACCAATTAAACTAGATGGAATTGTAGTTCCATAAAAGTTTGTAGGACAATTTGTCCGTTTAGGCATATAGGTATTAGCCATATTAGATTTAGCTTAAAACTTAGATATCAAATAAGAAAGATAGAAAAGTGTAAAAAATTGCTTGGACAATTTGAACTTCCGATTTAGAAATTTACTACTTCTCTTTATTTGTGAGAGAAACTTCAAAAATTCTCCAGTTTGAGAATTGGATTCTTTGCTTTTTATCTCTTTTTGAGACTTTAGCGAACTTTTAGAAGGTGTGCCTCACTGGTCGCACCAATTTATTACGCTAGCAACACTATGTGCGCCGGACAAAACGCTTGCTAGTAATATAGGGTCCTTTCTATGTTAGAAAGTAAATCTAAAATTCGCTGAGAAATAATTTATTAGAAAAGAAGATAGAATGAATTTACTGCAAGTTGCTTCTTTAGTGGTTGAAGAGAGTGGTGTTGTTATTTTGTGAGATTTCTGATGGTTTTAAAGGTTTATGGAGGCTGTTTTCGTTAATCTAAACTTTTGCATCTGTTTTTTTTTTCCTGGTAACCTCCTCCGTCAACCCGAGTCTTCGTCCTCCTCACCAATTGTCCTCAAGCTGCTGAGTGAAACCGAAATGAGTGCATGAGATTGACCAAAAGTGCCCATTTCGGAGGCTAAAGGGGAGTCCACTGCTGAGTCTGCGCCAGAGGGTGACAATGACGAAGGGGCCAATCTGGATCCCTGATGGTGCGGATATCCAGGTTGAAATTCCTCTAAGGCGTCCTGAAACATCCAAAGAATTTTTCAAAAAAGTTTTTCATTATAAATATTAGATGAGATAATTTTATTCACAAATTATCAAGAAGGTCAGCTTGCTTAAGAAAAATATATAGTTCAAACCATTTAGCAAATTAATGCGCATGCAACAAAGCCTAAAAATACCAATAAAACAATCTTTCAAGAAGTCTCATTACACATCTGTTTCATTTCCAAATTACTTTTTAAATTATCATTATACTTTCTTTCAGGAAAATAACATTTAGCCACAATATATGCAAGCAGTGGTAATAATTCAACTACCTATACTAAACTCGATCGTTCTACTTTTCTTCTTTTGAATCCCATTTAAGCTCTTAGAGTTTAAAATGTATCTTTCATGAACCCGAGCTGAACCGGGCCACCTTTTGGCACACATCTGTCAAATAAATCAACTAGAAAGCTATACCTTTCCTGTCCGTTAAACAGTCAATTCTAGCACAGAACTTTTGCACATGATCCAAGTTTTAATTTAGTTAACATTATAAAATCTAACAAATGGCTGCGCGTGTATGAAACTACGAATTAGATTAATGTCCATTAATAGATATTCTTGGGCAAGACTTGATATTCTTGGGCAAGACAAATCAAATCCATACATAAGTTACAAACCTTGCCACGGAAAATGATTTAACTGTTTCGAAATATTTTAGGGGAAAACGTTTGGACAGAGACAAAGCTGCAACTCGCAGGCATCGGCACAAAATGCTTCAAATGAAGAGAACAAAAATTAAGCTTTGAAACCTAATAGTAAAACCACAATTTGAAGGCTATAAACTTTCTTGTTACTAGTCTTGCCTGATGAACACCCTTGTTCACGGTAAAGACAACACAGAGAACAAAAATCAAACATAGCCATCAGACAGTTGGTAAAGAGTCAATAAACGAAAGTAAACAAAGAAATTCTGACGTGTTTTTGGAAAGAACATCAGCTTTCGAATTTTAAAGAAAGAATAGATGCACTTAAAGCTCTTTGAGTTTTTAGAATAACTTATGATTGAAAAAACTGGATGAAAAGGTTACTTTTATTTTACAATGGGAAATCTGATAATTAAAAACCAATTTAGAAATTAGACGACGATCACGTTGTTCATAAGCTTTACAATTTAGCTAATTGATAGTGGAGCTTGCCTTAATTTCAACAAAGGAAACCAATTGAATTTAAAAAGAAGAAGTCTACCGCGAAATATCAAATTTGTTCGTGAACAAATTTTAAGACTTTATGAAAAAATTACCACGACCTAAGAGTATTCACTACGTTCATAAGTTTAAAAAGGCCTGCTGTTTGATACTGTAGTTTGCCTTCCTTTTAACAAAGGAAACGAACTGAACTAAGAGATATTAAAACTTTTCATGAAAAATCAAAAAAAAATCATCACTACCTAAATAAGAGTCAACTGTGCTACCTCAATAGCAATCGAATGTCAAAGCACATGCTGCCAAAAAGCAGTAAAAGGGCCATTCAAAGTGACAACAAAATTTGCTACTTAGATTGGAAAAAAGAATAGTCGCACTATTAGACTACGTTGGCTAGTGTAATAAAGCGGATATAGGACCCTCAATCTGTTGAAGTAAAGCAGAAACTTTGTACTAAAATGTTCAAAATATTTTGAAAAAAAAATGAACTCATATTTTATTACAAGCTCCTCAAGATCTCCATCAATACTCTTTTGGTCTATGTTTAGACTAACCGGCTGATGCGATGATGAGTTGGCCGAGTCCGAATCACCTTCCATTCTCTCTTCACTCGGATCACATCCCGTCAAAGCCCCCTCGGCCCTCATGTAACCCCCGCCACCCTCGAACCCCCCCGCCCCTCCCATTCCCAACTCCATACTTCTATGTTTGCCCCCCACACTCCCCATGGGTGACATGGGTCTATGATGGGCTAAACTGCTCTGAAAAATGTGCAAATCTCCCCCTGTTTTGCGTCTCAGAGATCTCATATTGTGTTTTGAAGGCGCAATGTCTAACGCGGGTACGCTGTAAAATATTGCGTTGGTTGAGTTGGGGTGTGATGATGTTGACATTTGCACAGTGGTGCTGGCGATGGAATTCCTATTCAGATCGGATGAGTTCGGAGGGCAGTCTTGCATCTCTGGAGCTTCGTTTATTCGCTGCAACATCGTATCTACACAAAACAGTCAAACAAATTACCTCTATTTCTATGAAGAAAACATAACAATGAGAAGTTTATATATCTTTTAGGATAGCCAAACTCAAAATGCAACCATAGAATCTTCGTTTCTTGGAACAGCTGTCAGTTTTAACTGTCCAGAACTACGTTAGTGAGGCGGCTATGAAGCGTGGTCGATTGAGTTTGGCCACACATTTCAAAATATAGTAAAGGCAAATAACATTGACAAAGTGGGAATTAGAAAGTTGGCTTTGCGAACAATTAGAAATATTGAGTGATCTTCAATAAAAACACTTGAAGGATTAGTTTGGTTGAGTATTTGAAGTATTTGATGTCACTCAGTTGTGGGGTTTGTTTGCTCAATTTGTGTGCCACAAACCTTCTTCCTCTCTACATGTTTCTGCATTTGTGCTATTGTGCGAAGAAGCACATGTTATTGCTTCCAGTAATACTGAAAGATAAGAGTGCTCCACTTGGAAGAACAACAACATAAATCATGCCAACTTCATTCTAGACGGTGATGAAAACGTTTCGAATTAGTTAGATTCAAGTTGCACAACTTTGCAAAACTGAAATAAACGAAAACAATTTTTTTTTGCATTTATAGACATCTATAAACATTTATCATTTAATTATTCATGTGCATAATACTCTGCACTGATTGGAATCCCCCTCAACAAAAATCAAATTCATCATAACTTCATGGAAAGCTGGGGGGTTTGCTTTGATGCCACCTCAATTTTTATTCTATAAAATTTATACCCTGAGTTTTAGAAAAATAGGTCATTTTTAGAGCTCCAAAATCGGTAAAACTTCATGCCTGTTTTTATGTGTAAGAAAATTGTTGACTCGATTTAGGCAGGATATTATTCAGACTTGATACTCATCAATTCAAGACCCCACCACCCCAATTAAGACCGCTCATTTTTCGACACCCGCGAATTAAGTACTGCCGAGTAGTAAGGTAAAGGCCGAATTTGAAATTGCCCCTTAAAACTGATTCTATTGAGTGCCAAAGTAAACATATTTGAGACTTTGGTCTGGACATGGAAAGCGATACGAAATGGGTATGAATGTACAACACATAATGGACACTAATTTATACACTCACTTCAAGTAGACGGCAATAATTATTAGCAAAATCGCCCAGAAAACTGGTCACGGTCTTATTTGAATTGACGACAACTCACATTGTATTGGCGGAGCAGCCCTATGTTTTCCTGTGAACCATTCAACCCTTTAATTGTAAGCTTTTTAGTCAAAAACGAGAAAATTAAGACGATAAAAATTGCATCGCACAAACTTTCTTTCAACATGGCTACATGGATAGCTTCTCGCTGCAACGGGTGTTCACTAAATTATGTTTCTGAAAAACGCAGTGCATTACTCTTGTTCATTCAGACAACAAAAAAACTTAGATAAGCGTACCTTCGTGGATCTGGTTTCTGTTGCTGGTCTTCGTTTTGCCAGTCAACTTGTGAATCGTCATCTGCACTTTCACCTCACGGATCAAAAAGAGGAAGCAGAAAGCGATGATAATACATGCCTGGTAGAACCAACTCTCCCTCGAAGAAGAAGAGGCGTCACCCTTAGCTATCAAAAACACTTCACCGTCTAAAACGAAAATGAGACAGTAGATTAAAAAAACTGTTGGATCCTTCAAAAAATAGAGAATTTTCCCGAATTATAACTTCATTTTGTACACGGCAGGGCCTAGTATTTTCGCCAAGTTCATTTGATAAGCCAGTTAGTAATAAGCAACCGTTAGACACTATGTAAAGGTCTGGTGCTATAGATTCCTCATAGACAACTAAATTTTTTGCGAATTATGTAATCATGTTATTGGGTGACATGCTTTTATTGCCTCTAAATAATTTTGTTCACAAATCCATGTTTTCAAGTCAAATTTGTCATTCAAATATTTTAAAGTTCCGGATAATACTAGTGCCGAATTACTGTTGCATTGTTTAGTTGCGTTGCGACGTTAGCGTAAAAAAGCATTCCGATGTCTGAATGGTGGCAATTTTTTTCAAATTTCAAAATACTGAGCACCAATTTGGTTATTAATTATATCACTTGCCTGGGCTATATGCAGATGGTGGTCCTAGGAGCCCCTGTCCATTTCTGTTGATGGCGGCAACTGCAATCCACATAGAACCCAAGTAGCCACTGCTGGTTTGACCACTACTGTGATTGCTTCTACTGAGTCCAGTCATGATTCTGTCCACAGAGGGGTTACCAGTCTCCTTTATGTTCACTTTGACCTTGCATTCTTTCGTTAAAGTCTTATCGACTAATACCGCTTCCGTTTTGAAACGATCTAAACAAACAACTGATCAATTTGAATCCCTGGATTTTATGCCTGAGCTGACGATCGTCTCAAAGTTACTATGCATATTGGATGCATAGCTGATTTATGCATTCAAATTTACGCAGTTCAATTAAGTGACATATATTTTATCCCTTTAAGTGAAAACTGTAAATTTCATTTAAATTAACTTTTATTTATCCCAATAACTTGAATTGAAGTCAAGTTTGTCGTCCTAAAATCGAAACGAAGTGTCACAACGAAAAGTCAACATACTCTGAGTATTTAGTTTGAAAAAGATAAGACTTCAAAACTCTCATATGGCTGGATAGATTACTAATACCTGAATAGAGTAAATAAACAGCGTAGTTCAGCACTGGCTCCTCATCGTTCTCGTAATCCGGTGGCTTCCACTGCACTTCCAGCTCCCCTTCTTCATCTTTGTTTCCATCTTCAGACCTCTTAAACCATGGCTTCCCAGGCACTGCCGGTAAATCGTCTCTGGATCCCATGAATACCTATTCAAACAGACATCTACGACCTCAAAATTTTCTATGATGTTAACGCTATCGAATTCAGTATTTCCTTCACTTGCTTGCAATATTGATAAAAACCATTTTGGTTCAATTTAATGTTAGAAGCGATTTTTGGCCCTCAAATATTCTGAAGCGTTTTTCCTCTCCGGAAAAAACGACCTCTTTCGAAAATTACTACGGAAAGAACATTTTTTGAGTATTTTTTTTTAAAAATGGCTTTAATGCGTTTCAAACAATCAACTGAAATGTCCCAAAAAAAACTCAATTTGATTTGATTCTTCTTGCAAATACCTCGCGCGCGACTGGATCTCCGAACCCCTCTCTCGTTTTGGCTCTGATTGAGACAGAGTAGGTGTGGCCTGTCTGCAGGTCGCTCAGAGTGACCGAGTTGGAGGGTGAGTGAGGGTCAGTGATGAAAGAGGATGCGAGGAGAGAGGCACTGTCCACTTCGGAAGTCTCCACTCCAACTTCTGAAAGTAAACAAGATTACAACAATGACTATTTCTTCTACTCTTTATACAGTCCATCTCTCTTCTTTCTCCGCCGTTTCTCTTATTTCCTCACATTCCAGACTAAAAAGAGTCCTGAGGGTCGAGATTTTATCCTATTTGGTCTACTGGCGCGTCTTTTTTTGCTCTCCTAACCAAAATTTCAAACCGCAAAGAAACTCTCTTTTTTCGGACCCGAACGACTAAAAACTGGTTCAGAAACCTGATATGTTAACAAAAACGAGAACTTTATCAAGAATAATTTTGTAAGAAGAAAAAGATGACTAATTCTTAAAGACCTTCTTATATGGCAAGATGCATTCAGTTTAATTTCGCAATAAAAACTTATAATCTTACCTTTTGCCCTGTAGGTGATCAAGTAGTCCTCAATTGGTCCCTGAGCAGGCACTGGACTACTCCACTCAACCACCACAAGAGAGTCAGTCACGACATCCACTGATAATTTCGAAACACTCGACGGCACTGAAAAAAAAATCGTAACCAGTTTGAAATTTCTAAGTTATTAGCAATCGTTATTAGAAAAGTGATACCCCGACAACTCATGAAATTCAAGGGAACCGACAAGTCGCTAGCTTTTGGACTTTTGTCAATACTTTTAAGAAAAATCTTTTATAGCCAAATCCGAAGACTGATTATCCAATCTTATCACTGAAACAGTAAGCTACCATTTTCTTTACAAGTTTTTTTCCGGCTCCTTCCCATTATTGCCCCTAATAATCATCATCAAACCCCTTCCCTATAATAGAAAAATTACAGTAAAGTGGAGCTATACTTCAATTACTAGCTTTTTCTAAATTTCTTTCTTTTTCTGTAGTCTTTTACAATTTTTAAAGATGTACAAACAATTTTCTTTGGCTGTTCTCGTTCATTCTTAATTTGAATTGATTTTATTGATTTAATAACTTCATACGAGTTTCCCACATACGAGTAACTAATCTGACTATGTACCAAAAATTAACTTAACTAGGTTATTATACTAATGCATCGACTATGTTTTAGCAATTAAAGCGCTCGCGGACTAAATCCCCTAGGATAAAATCCCACTGGATATAACCCCCAGGACAAAATCATCCATAGGACAAAATCCCCGTACGACAAAATCCCCATATTTTATTCATGTTTCTATTGATTCCACTTTGAATTGGCAAGCCAGTACGACAAGTGAATGGAAAATAAGGTTGATAATTTCAGCCCGAGTTCAAATCCCAAATAAGAAATTTCGTGCAATCAAAGTAAAGGTCTGTTAAATCTACCCCAGGGGTCAGAAATCCCAGGCTTCCACTAAGAAAGGAAGCCACCCATTTCTTAGAAAAACATCCTCTTTTTTGTGTCAAAATTTCAGACTCCTAGGACCACGGAATGTTGATTTTGGGCAGGTTCGAAATTTTGATGATAATTTTGAACTTTATGTTGACTGATAAACAAATTAACACCCCATATAGCAAAACGAATAGTGTAACAGGTAAGATGCCGGTTTGCGTGCTCGCAATTTCATCCGCCCATTAGCAATTAAACTTTTGCCTCTGGCAGAGTAAACTCAAATTTGAGTTAAGCAACAAAGGGGGCCAGAAGAAAAAGCGTTTCACAATAACTATGCTTACTAAAAGAAAATAGAAGTAGTCAATTCTATTCAGTGGGTGTGCGATTTGCGGCAATCAAAGCAACAATGTACGGTAAGCATATGGACTTCAAAGTGCGAACTCCTCAAATAGTTGCCACATGAGCACACGCACGGCGCGAACTATGCTGTAATAGAAACGTATACCATTAACGAACCGATCAAAGCTGACGCAGCGGCCTGCACGGACTCTTCGACACAAAAGGTGTTGTCAAATGCCCTGGCGAAAGCCACACCAGAATGCTCCTCGAAGATGCCGGCGGTACCTCACCCCAAACGAAGGATCAGAAAAATGCGACCTGAAAACCGTAGCCAGCCACCGATCCAAACAGGGCTCGACTTTGAACTTCCTGTTAAAGACATGCAAAACATGAATGAAGAGGATTTTCTTCTTTGAGGATTCGACAGTTCCAGGAACCGGTAAACGATATTTGGTCATCGCAACCAACAAAAACATCGAAAACTTAAACTCTTATAGAAACTGGTTCATCGATGGAACTTTGAAAGCTGTCCTGATAACTTCTACCAACTTGCTATTAACATATGGCAACTTGCTATTAACAAATATTAGCAAGTTGCCATATTCCTGACGACATCAAGGATTATTTTGAGGACACCTTTGCAGGCAAAGAAACGCGAAACTAGACGAGACGGAAATCCAGATTCGACATGGATATCTGGAATGTTTACTTCCAGAACATTGACGACCTCACCAGGACAAACAATGCCCTTGAAGGATTCCACCGTGGAATCGAATCCATGCTCCAAATGTCAAATCTTGACATATGGAAATTCATTGAGGCGATTCAGAGGCAGCAATCACTGCAAAATTTTAATTTCGCTCAAATGCAGCTCGGCAAAAAAGTTCATACATGTAAAGAGGATAATTTTAGGAAGATCAAGAGAAATGTATGCTCTGCCGTTAACTACAAAGAGTTGGATTATCTTAAAGCCATAGCTGTTAACTTTTCCTTTTAGTTTTTAGTATTTAATCTATCTTCTTCTTTTTTGTTAATAATCTTTCATCAATTAATTCAAGTTTTAGTGTCGCTGTTTTATTCAATTCGAATGTGGGGGATTTTAAACTAAAAACTGGGGGATTTTGTCCCAGGGGGATTTAGTCCTGGGGGATTATATCCGGTGGGATTTTATCATGGGGGATTTTATCTTGGGGGATTTAGTCCTGAACCCTAATTAAAGTGTTTCTTCTTTTTCTTTTTCTTTTTCTGTTTACATACCGCCTATGTCCGTGGTGACTGTGATTGGATAAGAGAGTGGCCCCAACCCCAGGTGGTTGAAAGCACCCACTTGGAACACATACTCAGTGAAGCCCACAAGACCATCCACAGTCAACGAAGTCCTACTGTCACCTCCCCCCACTGCTCGCAACTCACACGCCATGTGCAGTTGGGACTCGCCATAACACACCTGGACAGAATTGACCAGTTACACATGACCAAACAATCAACAAGAAATTAATTCTCCAAAGTTATGGTGCATTATCATCTTTTTTTTTGTTAAAAAAATATGACAATATTCATTTATAAACAACTAGTAAACCAAACTTAATAACTTGGTGAATAAACCTAACGCTAAACACTAACCACCCAGAGTCATAAAATCAATACTATATCATGTCCAATTATAAAATAACTTTGAATCATTTCAATCAAATATGCTACCAAAATCTTCACCCAATTCTTGACCGCCAAATTAAAATTTGACGAACACCAAGAAGGCTTATGAATCAATTATTGCCGGGCCAATTATGATTATCAGTTATCGCATCTCCTTATTTTCCAACGATATCTCCTCAAAGACCGCTATTTGATCTCATTATGTGTCATTTTTTGCGAGAGCAGTACCTGGTATCCGTTAATGTTCAGAGCACCTAGAGCCGAGTTCTGACTGGGAGAGTGGTGCCAACTCAGTGTCACAAAAGAAGCGCCGGCACTTCCCTCGGCCACTTTCACATCCCGGGGTGGTTTTGTTATTTCTAAAAACAGGTGCAAACAATCAGTCGATACCATAATACAACTTCATTCATATTGACACTGTTTAAACGAAAACACTATCTCAAAATCATACCATGCGGCAAAAATTCTGAATTAGAACGTATGATTTTGATTGATACCACCGTGTTCGCCTCAGAAATTGTCATTTTAATACAAAAAAATGATTTTAAACAGGGCCTGGGTCGCACTTGGACACCATATATTTTTCATAAACAGATCATACCATCTCCTTTCTCTAACAATTGAGTACTTTCGGCGTAATGTTTGATTGACTTTGTTATCAGTATGGTTAAAGAGAAAATCCACTTGAGTATAAACCCTTCAAGCAAAAACCACCTTAAACTTGATGCAGTAAACTATCAAGTTATCTTTACTTCAAATGTAAGCTACAGAAAGGTCTGAACCTGAATACAAAAAGGCAGGATGGCCAAAAGGTTTAAGGGGCTGCGTTCAGGCCTCAATATTGTCGGATGCGTGAGTTTGAATATCGATCCTATCATTAAAAAATGTTTTCTGAACTTTGGGCTTCTTGAAACGGTTGCTGTTAAAACGGTTGCTTGTTCAATACAGTACATTCCGACAATAAGTGTAACTTAATCTTACAAAGTTAAATCCAAAAGTGATTACAGAGGTCAACCGAAGGTGACAGACAGCACCGAAGGCCGGGACCTGCCAGGAACTAATAAGCACCACAAATGACAGCTGATTGATGGCTAGAAACAGAACTCTCATAAAATGAATTAGCACCATATGACACTCCGACATAAAAGAAAAACTTAAAAGAATTGAAATCCAGTGACTTATAACTGACATAACTGCTTAATGTTGATTAATAAAATGTACAAACTTTAATGGCGAAGATTACTGATTGTTAGCCTAAAAATGAACGAGTATTGTATTCACACTGTTTGATAAATTTTTACTTTTTTGTACTGATGCGGGATGAAATAGGTAAATTCAAAAATTTTAAAACTGGGCTTCACCCAAAAGCTACTTATTGCTCTATCAAAATATGAGTGAAATTTTAGTGATCTTGGAATTTTCCCAGAGATATATTTTTTGAACGACTTTTAAGGCGTAGCATCTCATGCACGGATACTTCCCGCAATATGTTGCCTCGATTTAACATTTGATACCAGATGAGTTGTTTGCGAGAGGTCCAAAAATTTCAAAAAACTGACAAGAAATCAAAACATTGAATTTTCTGAAGGCCATAACTTTTTTGCTAAAAAATTTGGATGCAAGCGCTTACACAGGGGAAAGGGGAACTTCGCTCAAACTTTCATTGATTGAAAGCAAAAATCTCAGATTTGGAAAAGTAGTTTTCGAGACAAGTCAAAAAAATGCAAAAAATGGTCAAAAAATCTCGTAATTTTTTTAAGGAGGGCATAATATTTACAGGAAAAAATGTGCGGAGCCGCTCATGTAGAGAAACTACACATAAGATTCTATCAATTGAATTCAAAATCTCAGATTTGGGAGAGTAGGTTAGATAACAGTCAAAAAGTTTTTTTAAAATGGTCAAAAATCAAAAATTTCACATTTTCGAGGGTCATAAGTTTTGTGTATATAATTTTGGGCATAACTGCTTATGCAACAGAAAATCTCACAACCCGTACTTTTGATTAAATCAAAAACTCAGATTCGGGAGGTTAACTTTCAAAAAGTCGAAAATATGACTTTTCCGAGGGTCATAACTGTGTGTTCAAAACTTGGGCGTAACCGCTTATGCAGAAAGACTTTCCACACATTTTTCTTACCCATTGAAACCAAAATCTCAGATTCCGCAGGGTAACATTCGAGAAAAGTCAAAAAGATTTTAAAAAAGTCAAAAACTCGAAAACTTGGCTTTTCTGAGTGCCATAACTTTTCGGTAAAAATTTGGGCATAGCCGCTTACGCAGGGAAGCTTTTCACAAACTGTTCTATACATTGAAACCATAACCTCAGATTTGGGAGGGTAGTTTTCGAGAAAACGTAGAAAAAAAAATCCAAAATTATGAGTAAAAAAAATCCCCCCACTTACTTTTTCGAAGGCTGTAGAAAGTGGGTTAAGGTAAAAAGAGAATAAGGATTTATACAGGCACAGAGGATAGTGGGCAGACTTCCTATAGGTGCCATTTTTTTGAAAATCGTCTCTACTCACCGTCCTGTGTGACGAATACGTAGAACAGGTGAGTCCATGGTCCTCTTCCCATCTGATTACACACTGCCAGTCTCATCTGATACATGCTGTTTAATTGCAACTTCCTACCACTACTCATTCTACTACTGTCTCCCGATGCAAATATGCTCTGCCAGTCGCCTAAAACACACAAATTACATCACAAATAGAAAAACATAGCCAAACGACAGAGGGAGAAGAGTCAATGAACTCAAAGAATACGTTTTTTTAACATTCGAAGAAAAAATATCACGTTAAAGCTCTTCCAATTTCAAGAAAACTTTATCTATGAGAACTAAAATTCCCTGCCTTTATCAAATGAATTGAAAAGGAATTTCAAAAAAAATCAAACTTACAAAGCCGACAAACAATAGGACGAAAAATTTATCTGAAACAATATTTCCTGTTTGAAAAACAAACAGGTCCTGCTCAGATTCGAACCCAAGAACCTACACCATTCCAAGCGTTAAGAAATTTGAATTCATTATTAACCAAGGTACTATTAGGAGTTCGTCTGGAAATTCGGAAAATCTGTTAGTCCTTTTTACAAACTTTAAAGCATTCTTCACACCATTTGCACTTATGTAAATGAGAGCTAAAAATTCCTTCCTTCAGCAAACGAATTGAAACAGAACAAAAAATCATAGTAACAAAGCCGACAAATAACAGGCCGAAAACTTTATCTGAAACAGAATATTTCTCGAGAAGGATTCAGGTGAGTCCTGTGGACAAAGCTGTTTACGTGAAAAAAGTCTAGTATACGGGTACTAGAATTCAAAGTCGTAACCTGTAGAAATATCCTTGCTAATCGCCAGTGTAATAATGACTGATAATTTTGAGAAGAAACGAACCCATGTTGGGAAAACTAAATCAGTAGCTGCTTTTTTTTTACTACACAGTGAAGTCTTAACAATTAAAATCCACATTTGCTATAGTGAGCAAAAAAATCACTATATACTACGATTGCCTCATATCAAAGATGACTGCTCGTAAATCAGGAGGAAGCCTCGAATGTTCGAACAGCGCTTTGAAGCCAATAAAAAAGTTTTTGAGTGAAAAATTGATCAATATTTTTTTCTTAATTTTTTTTTCGTTTCCTTGTAACCCACACGCTATTTGAAACACAAAGAGATGGATCTAGCCTCAAGTCGAATTGCCCCGATTGAATCCGTCGCTTACGGACAGCATATCTTTCTGATGGTATAAAAAATTTCCGTCCAAAACGCCTCTAGCTAAATAGTCGAAAATTGGCTGAATAAAAAACCATATAGCATATATAATCCGCTCATTCTTCGAAAGTTGGAACAACAAGCAACAATTTTAGTGCCTTAAAGCAAGTATGTAGCGCGTGTCAAAGTAGTAAATAAGTTTTTCGATGAAATGTGAGGCTTACTTCGAGAAAAAAAGGAATCTTATTATTACACAATCTGCTCTTGTTTAATGATAATACAGTTAATTTCACAGATTAGAAATGCAAACCTGTTGAATTCTCTCTCAGCTTGTACTGTAACTCGTATTTGACTAGATTTCCATTCAGTTTCTTGTCAGAGACTGAGAGACCGGATAGCTCTACTCTGCGTGACTTAATTGTGTAGTCTGGTATCCTCGGTATTGCGTCCGGAACTAAATCAACAACAGTCATAACTGTAGATATATCGGCAGCTCCCATTTAACATTATTTACGTATTAAATTTCATCATAAATATTCAGCATCACAAAATAGATACGAGCAACCAGGGAGGGATCTAGGATTTTCTCCAGGGGGGGGGGGCGAATTTTCAAAAACTATTAGAAAATTTTGTCTACCTTTTTTTAAGTCATTAAGTCGACTAAACTGAATTTTCGAGCACTCTCAGAACACTATAAAGACCCTATTTTGACCAGAAGTTAAGCGCAGGCGAATTTTTGGAAGAAAAAAAAACAGGTCAAAAAGCCGTTTTGGGTAATTTTTGGAACATTTTGACTAAAAAATTGCAATTTTGAGGCGCGCGCTCCCCTTTAAAATTAGTATTTATGGGCGCCGACGGCACCTTTAGAAAAATTTTAGGGTTGGTTGACCTAAAATGGAAGTCATAAAAATAATATCACAGGGACGACCCTGTGGTTGGTGAGGCGGTCGAATCCCTGAGGCGGGATGACCCCCTAAATCTGCCACTGCTAGTAACCAATTCATATATTTTTTGTGGGCAGCTTCAACCTCCAAAAACAAACAGACAAACATAATGGTATCAAAATACATAAGGGCTGGTCACAATATATAATTTCTGTAAATTATGTCCAGTTCTAGCTTTTAAATTCTAGAAAATCTCTCCTACAGAGAGATTCTGTCTATGTTATCTTTGAGTGATACAATGGAAATGATTTTAAAAAGAATACTAGACACGACTTACTATCGGGTTCTGTTGTGATAATCGCACTCGTTTTTGCACAATTCCCGAAGAAACCATTCGCTGCAATGGTTATTTCATATTTCTGATTCGGAGTCAACCCGACTATTTTAGCTGAATAGTCATAACTAGTCACTCCTAACTCTGGCATATCATTTGTGAACTCATCTACCAAGTGGACTACACTCAATGAGAAATTCTGCACTTTGACTTTTTCGTTGTGATTCCACGAAATCGAACTTTCTCGCGATGTCGTGTCTTCGTTTAAATTGTTGAACGCGTCCAATCTAATCTCTGCTCCCTTGCTCGGAATAAAAGTGCTGAACAATTTCTTGCCGCTGTTTCCGAGAGAGTTTGAGAAAAATACAGACACTGAGATGGATCCTTCGTCACTGCATGCATCTATGGTCTTGCTGAACCACTTGGACTCAACGTCGACAAAATCTTCGCCATTTTTCACTTCGGAATCACCAGTCACTTCGCTTCCTTTATTGCTAAAATTGAAAAAAATAAAAATAAAAGACCTGGATAACAACTTCCGAATCTTCATCACAATCGCACTCCTCCTTCTTGAAATTTCAAGTTGAAGTCAAGTTTTTAGACTTTGAAAAAATATAATAATCCCCCGCCCCTGTTCTATACAGGGGCGGATTTAGGGGAGGGACACCCCCCCCCCCAGGGATTCAACCCCCTGCCGACCCAAAAGGTCACCCTTTGTACTATTTTGAGGTATCAATGTTTGGCTGACGGACCCTAAAATCTTTCTAAAGCCGCCTTCGGCGCCAATTTTGAGGGGGAGCGAGCGCTGAAAAACTCGATTTCGTGGTAAAAATTTTCCTAAAAACAACTTGTTTGGCATATTTTTCAAAATTTTGCCTGCGGCGCACAAAATTGGGCCAAAGCAGGGTCTTTTAAGTCCTTTGGGAGAGCGTGGAAAATTAATTTGGCCGACCTTGAAAAAAAAGGTTGACAAAATTTTCGATTTTTTTTTGAAAATCCGCCCCCTCTCGAGAAAATCCTGAATCCGCTCTATACCAGCATATTTGTCGTTCAATTGCTCCTATAAATAAGAAACTAAGATACTCTGTTATTTTCACTGTCACTGTATTTTCTGATTTTATACAAATTGGACCTATTACAATACTTTTGAACTGATATATTTGATCTGCTTAACTTACCCTTCAGTTCCTATTAGAAAGGTGGCAACTACTTTGAACTTACAAGGAGTAGTCGAGATGTATTTGCTCTACGAAGTCTTCTTTGAAGAACTTGCCAAACACTTCGAAAGAGCAGGGCGGGCCTCGGTGCATCAAAATCCACGCATTCTCAGGTTTCTCGGGAACTGAAACGAAACACCTGCTGATTCCTCATCAATGGAACAAATAGTTTTCGAAACAGACCTTAAAACCTTTCGTTGACTCCATCGACCATTGAACAAAATGATGAAATTCAAAAATCCCTGCTTTGATTCAACAAATTATACTAACGAAACGCCATTTTTTAAATAAAAAGTTGAGCTTTTTTCAAAAAATTAGCCTTTCTTCCAAATCTCAGTTTTACGATCTAGTCAGAGGCTTTACGAAAACTACATGAAAACCCATTAATTTTAGCACCCATTTTCTTTTGCGCACTGCCTATTCTTATAGCGAGACAATGAATTTGCTCGTTTGCGTCGACATATTTTAGCACGCTTCAATTCCTTCTTTCGATATTCGCACTTTGGATGGCACGTAGTGCGGCCTGTGTTTAGACAAGCGCGTATTCATACTCGTCAGTGAGCAGACAAATACTACATTAACCAATCAGAATCGAGATGAGAACGCTATCTTACGAAATAAATAATTATTAGTCTCGATTCTGATTGGTTAATATAGTATTTGTCTGCTTACTGACGAGTATGAATACCCAGATGTCAGTATGTCTTAATACTGCTACGTAACCGGATGCCACCTTCATTTTTAGAATTAAGCAATTGTTCGATCAAGTTTTACATGTGCAAACAAGGGAGAATGACCCATAGACGAATTCGTTACCTCGAGGAATGGCGCGTTTCTTCAGAGGCTTCGACCACTCTCCCTTGCCAGCTCCATTTACAGCAGCCACTTGCGCGTAGTAGGTCAAGTTGCTACGAAGACCATAAAACTTTGCCATCATGTTTTCACTGACCTCCACTTTAATTGTCTCAATCGGCTTCTGGTTGTACAGCAGCTGTGCCTACAAATAAAACAAACCCTCAAGTTTCACGTCAAGAATTTCATCATACTACGTACGTATAATGATGGTGATACGATAACAACAAAGTTGAAAGTACATATAGAAGTATAATAAAATATATATTTTCTTTAAAATTAATTGCGTACTTTACCGGACAGTCGAAAAAATTAGCCGAGCAACAATTTCAACGCATATTCTTAATAACAAAAAAGCAGCGTACGCGTTAAATTTCCAATTTTAATTTGATTTATGAGCAACTTAAAATTTGAATATCAAATTATTTAATTTTTACCATGTCTTAAATATCTAAACACAGAGGCGAAGCTTCGCTTCGCAGAAACTAGCGAGAACATGACAAAAAGCAGTTCTAGAAAGTTCAATAAAAAAATAATAATAAGCCTCGAATTAGCAACAATTTGCTTATGTCTAGATTCGATCTACAACCTACTGCAATCAAGAGATTTTGAGTCTCACGCACTAGCCACTCACCCACGCACATAACCAACGACAAACACTAGTCACGAATAAAGCAGCTACATATGCTAATAAATTGCCAATGCAATTCAGCAAAAGTAGCACCAGATACAAAATGCACAATTTTGCGATTGATAATTTAAAACATAATAAACTGAAGGCATCACACTAACTGTACATGTAACAAATCGCAAAGCATAAAGCCAAATTATCTATAAATTACACATTTCAAAAAATTGCGAGAAATTTTGAGTTAGAAATTTTCTAAAATCGAATAATAATATTTGGGACTTATGATAGAAAAAAAAGACAGTTCCTAATAATACACTAAGCTGACTCTAGTGTAATAAACTATTCCAGCAATGAAATTTGAAATAGTTCAAGTTAATTGGCTGGCTTTTCTCAACTTACAATATGTAAGTTTTCGGAGATAACTATTCATAAGATGAAATTGCTAAATACTTTCAACCGATTTGGAAAAAGCTTGTCTTTTTTTTTAAAAAAAACGAAAATTATACCAGAAAAACTATATCCAGACGGTTTCCTTAGACTGGTGAAAGACAAAGTTCAAGAAAACTTTTTGTTCTAGAAATTGAAAAAAAGTTAAGAATAATAAGAAGTTATTACGCCACCCTCGCCTTCAAAAGACAGACACGCATTTTTTCGCTTGTTGAAGGACGCAATATGAATCTGATAAGCCATTATACCATAGGCCGAAACCTAACAAGCAGGAAAAAAGGAAAAATAAAAATGCGATAAAAAACCTGTTGTCATGAAAAATTTGAATTATAAATTCTATTAGGATGTTGAGCATTTTGAGCTATCCAGAGGTGAAAATAAAAAATATGTTTCCATTGAAACAACCCGAAAATAGGTCACCAACCTGATAAAATATAGGCGGATATCATTTGGGCAGAAAAAAGTTTTTAATCGAAAAAAAAACAAAAAGAAAGATATACGATTTAAAAGTTTTTAAAAAATACAAACAAACAGCAGAGGTAAATCAGAACACTACAAGCAACTATAATGTAACAAAACTAAAATTCAAATAAGCGATTTAGTTGGATTGTAAAAACAAAGCGGAAACTAAGCCGACAAAAAGTAAACCGAGAGCGACAAGTCAAAACTTCAAAAAACACCAAAGAAGTATCATTCAAAAATCTTGAACTGCAAGATTATTGGAAAAACAATAATAGGGCTGCACAGCAAGAGTAATAGTCCAATGAGCGCAAATATACGACGCACATACTGTATGCATGTTACGCTGAAAACTGTTGACAAAGTTGTTTAAGGGAAAAAAAGTCTAGTACCCGATTGCAATACACTTGCTATCGCAAGGGTAAGCAAGGAAAGTTTGAAACTTTTCAAACTGTTTTTGATAGCCTCGAACAACTCGCTAAAAAACTTTTCGAGCAAGCTGTTCGAGCGATAGAACCCGGAAGTAACTCGAGCTACTTTTGATGGCCCGTCAATTCGCAAATACAAACTTGGAGCAAGCGATGTTTTTTGAAAAAACTATCAGCTAATTCAGACTTTTATTTAATATATAAGATTTCGTTACTGCGACTCACAGAGGATCTATCAAAGGCTGTTAGGTCTGCCTAAGGATAGTCCGTTTCTATAATTTACCTACATTACAATTTGCAGTAATTTTTTTAACAGCATTTCTCAATTCTCAATTGTAGCCTTTTTGCGCCTGGAAATTTCACGTGGTATAAAAAATATCATAGCAATCAGACAAAAAAGACCGAAAACCATATTGACCATTTTTGAAAATTTCACAGAACTTTCGAATTTCCCCGAAAAAATGCATCGTCTTTTACCTCTTTGAATTTCCATAAAAATTTATGACAGACATTTTCTTAAAAATTTTCTTAACTGAAGACTCCACTTTGGAAACTAGAAATCAATGACGTTTTTGTGACCTTTGCACTTTCGCTGTCCGATAGTGGAGTTTACCTTCCTTTAACAGAGGAAATGAACTGAACTTTAAAATAAATCATAAGTCAAACCAATAAATCAAAAAATTGAGCGTGAACAAACTTTATGCTTTTTCCTGAAAAAAAAAAACATAAATCAAAATTCACCACGTTCCTCGACTCTAATAAAAATTAAACCAAGAAAACTGGATCAATAGATAAATTTCTATTCGGCTGGGAACTCTTAAAATGAAACCCGTTTTAAATCATAAGTCCAGCATGATTTTCCTTCTCTTCAGCAAATGAACTTGAATCGAACTTTTAAAGAAAAGGATTTGAGCGTGAACAAAAATTCAAAAAAAATCAACACGACTGTTATAAGTGTCATCACTACTTTCATTGACTCTTACAAAAATGATTAACTTGAATGGTTGAAATAACTACCTCGTAATAGAGTATCTCTCCTCTCTGGCACTGTTGCGAACTCTCCACCCACCCGACAATGAGTGAGTTCGGCTCCTCCGATGGTCTATGCATCAAAGAAGACGGTGCACATGGAACTAAAACATCCGACACACATCATAAAAACAACTTGGACATTTATTATTCGCACCATACTCTCCAGGTTTGGAAAATTGTTCAACTTACGACTTTCGAAAGTCTTTGCATCAATTTTCTTGCCAAGCCGCTCTCCTCGACTATTCTTTGCCATCACAGTAATAGTGTACATCTTATTCGGCTTCAAGCCTCGAATCGCCGTCTCATTAATCTTCGTATCTAGTTCTGTTTTCTTCATTACTCCACTATCCGAACTGGAACTAAACTGCACGTTGAATCTACAATTCGATATCTTGTTGTTCCAGTCTCGTTCTGAAAGGAGACTCCAGGCTACTTCTACTTCGGTGGAGCTGATAGCTCTCACTAGGATATTCGGAGGGGGAATTCTGGGAAGGTCTGGCTGAGTCTGGAATGAGATTGAGGTGGCACTTGGTCTGCTGCAGCCGACGATGTTGCAGGATGTGATTCTGGCTCTGAAACCAAAAGACTGATTTTAACTAGCAAAAGAGCAAAATTATTCTTACCATCCTATCCTAACACTAACACAAGAGTTTGTAAAAGAAAAAACCGAAAAGAAAGAGCTTTTATTTCATTGTAAACACCGTTAAATAGCCCAAAATCTCAAGTTTCATAGAAAATATCAAGCAAAGATTGTTTGCTTTGCAAGTAAAAACAAATCTAAATGAATGGCAACATTTTATTGGTTTTGATTTAATTCCAAATCAACTACAGGTCAATTAGAGGGTCAATAAACATGCTTACGTATAGTGTGTGAATGGTGTTAGAAACCCATCGTGCAATTGTAGATATGTCAACTCTGGCTTGTCTGTGACGTTTGTTCTCAGAGCATGAGTCCACGAAGAACGAGAGTCCATTTTGACCTCCACAATCCACGTATTAATTGAAGTGTGACCACTGAACCCCTTTAACACAAGAAAAGTCATCCAAAATTACCAATACCAAATTGAAACATTGGGATTTTCCCATTATAGCCCCCTCTCCGATGGTATAAAAACCTACTGTGATGTGGCGACAATTTTGTTAACTAGCCTGTGGGCGGGGGAGTGTGTGTGGGGGGGGGGGGTAAGAGTTTAATATTGCACATGATCCGCTGACGATTAAAAAAGCACTTCAACTAAATACTTTCGACTACAACTCAAATGATTAACAATTTTGAAAAAATCAGTCGTTTTCAAGAAGGGAATAATGTGCTTATAATCTACAAAAATAACTATATTTTGAAAAATCCCATCTTCGAAGAACACCAAAATGGTTTTTTAAAGTTGAGCCTGATGCAATTTTAACGAAATTATTTTCTAGCTTTTACTGTTAGATCTCCAGTATTAATCCTAATTAATCAATACTCACATGCGAAAACTGAAGACAAACTGCAGTTGCTGTGAGATTGACCACTTCGATATTATTCGGTGGTTCGGGCAACGTCGGCGGCACACTGGACGAAAACGAGAACACAGTGTTCTCTCCCTTTCCTAATTTGGTCAGGGCCATGATATTCACCACATACTGCGAGGACTGCTTCAATTCTCGAATGGAAACTTCCGTTTTGTCTGCAGACGATGAATACTTCTTCACAAACTGAACCACTTTAGGGTCACTTAAGGTCATGGTTTCGTCATACGAGCCAACCTTCAGTTTGTACAGCTCCACCGAGTACGCAACTATGACTCCGTTCGGCTCTCGTGGCTCGGACCACACGAGTCGCACCGACTGGTCGGTTACATCGAACAGATGAATCATATAAACAGGTCCAGCAGTCGATTCGTCAGTCGTGACCTCCAACACATTGCTATTCTTTTCAGGGTAGCGGAAACCGTTAAAAAGTGAGCCTGATATTCTGTACTTGGTGAATGGCTTAAGGTCTTCTATGGTGTAGGATACGTGTTGGGGTTCCACTTCAATTTCTCTGTTCTCCACTGAATCGCTGACATAAATCTTAAAAAAGAGGCCTTGGTCCATCTGTCTTAATTGGAACATAAGTTTCAGTATTATTAGATTTTTTGACATATCAAGCTTCTACCTTCTTTTTAATCTGCGGGTTTATCGACCGCCAAATTATTCAATAAACATAAAAAACAACATTACAATTTTTGAAGAAAAACACATTTTGTGATGACAACTATTTCGTCTCAAAATCTTGTGCTACATGCCCAGACCAGCTTAACATGTTAGTTTTAAACATTTCATCAAAACAGATACTCTGCATGCACTTTTCGATTTGTTTTGTCGAAGAAGATATTCTGCTTGCATTTGCCATACCAGATTGGATTTTTATTAGCGCCGGCCCTAGCCACTGCACGGTTTTCTAGGGAAGTGGAAGTGGTTGTAATCACTATTGCTTTAGCCATTCCCACCTAGAGGAGGCGGATGACATTGGGAGCATTCCAACCGTGACCAAACAGGGATTGCTAGGGGTCTTTTCTGTTACACTGCCCAAAATTCATTGTTTTGCTATTTTGAAAAATGGATTAAGCTTCATTCTGATTGGATGAAATTAACAAACGCGAAGGACACTTGAAACTTGATTGCAAACATATTAGCGCATTCAGAGTTTTGGTAATTTTGAGCCGCATAACAGAAAAGGCCCATTGCTGGTCAAATATCTGCATAAAGATGAGTAGGGAGGTCATTCTCACCAGGTAGTGTTTCTGGGGTCCCCTCCAGTACTGGTAGGACACTTTGGACCACCTCACTTTCACACTGGTCGATGTAACATCCCTCTGGTCAAAGAACAACTTGATATTCTTCGAAGGCACATCCTCCAAAGTCCTCACTTGCACCTAAACAACATCAGTAATTTTACACTTAGCCAACTGACAGTTGAAAAAGAGTCAATGAACGCAACAAACAACAAAAACCGACTTGTTCTTCAAAAAAATCAGCTTTAGAATTTCAAAGAAAAAAATAGATGCCCTTGAAGCTCTTTGAGTTTCCTGAACAATTTTTTTGTTCAAGAAAAAAATTGACTTAATTTGCGAAAACTGCATTATCAAGTAAATTTTTCAGTTCGCTGAGTTATCCAAATTTTGAATTCCAATTTGAAACCTTTTAACCTTTTTGTGACTTTGTAACTTTCGCTGTTCGATAGTGGAGTTCGCCTTCCTTTCAATAAAGGAAATGAACTGAACTTTAAAAAAATCATAAGCCTTTTGTAGATAAGTACATTTGAGTCTGAACAAATTTATAACTTTTTCTGAGAAAAAAATATAATTGCGACGTATAAAAGAGTCTGGACTACGTTCATTGACTTTTAAACAAAGAGTAGGCTATTGTAAAATACTACTAAAGGAAGCTACTATTAACAGAACTTTAAACTTACACCTCATTTTAACTATTATTTTCCCCTTTTCAATTCTCAGGCTACTTGAGCAATTCTTATTGGTGATAACTTGGATGCTACCACTCGTTTCACTGAAGCCTAAATTAATGCCAACAAATTCATACCAGACTAAAAAGCGAGATCTTCATAAACCAAGATTAGCTTCATAAACCATTCATAACCTTGTTCATTTTCTGGTTCTTTCCTCTACTACTACCCCCCCCCCCTTCGCCTTTGAACTTTTACAGGTAATTGTTTGTTGATATTGTCCAATTGTTATAAAAATTGTCAAGCGGACTTTTTAGGCTAAGAAAATCTATTTGGTCTTCATTCCACCGTGAAACTGTTGCTTAAGTGAGGTAAGTGAGAAAATAAAAAAGAGCCACTTTTCTGACCTTATCACTCAAAGGTCCGATTCCCTTGGCCGTTCTCCCAGCAACTGCAACTTCTACTGTCTCGTAAACTGCGAGTTTCGATATCACGAGTAAGTAGGTATAGGCACTGTCAATCTCCAAAATCATGGGTCTTCTTGGCAATCCAATATAGCTGTATTCAACGTGGTAACCCACAATCCTCCCATTAGCTTGTTCTGAACTCACAGGTGAGAATGTGACCTCAACAGCTGTGGAATTTACAGCTCTGGCAATTAAATTATCCGGCGCCCTGTCTGGCGTTGATTCGGGAATGACAACTGGATTGCTGAGATCACTGAACTTCCCATAGCCGATTGAGTTGTTCAGTTGCACTTTGAACACATAAGAGCTCCATGGCTTCAAAACAGATAAAAGTCTCACTTTCGTCATGTCAGAGCTAGGCGGCGGATATTTCGTAACGAATGTTTCCCAGCTAATATCTAAACACCACTTCTCAATTTATGGGTTCTCAGAGAATTTGGAGACAAAAACACTCAGGCATGAATGTGCAAAACAGCTCTCACAGATGAAGACGTGTCAAGGAACTGAAGAAAAAAACTGCTTTCCAAAAAATATATACATATACGATCGTACAGCTCTTTGAATTCTAATAAACTTTTAAGGCAAAACCAGCCCAAAAACTGGATCAATAGGTAATTTTCAGGGCTATTTCCTATTTTTCAGCATGTTATAGACCTCGATAATAATTAAAACACAATATGGAGGCTGTATAATATTTTTAGGCTGGAAAAGCCATTGAAAATCACCTTTCATTTATAAAATTAATTCAAATTGAGCCAAAAAGAAATAAAAAATGAAACCGCGATTTATTTGATTTGGGCGCCAACAGCTTTCAAGAATTTTTCGTTTAGCATGAAAAAAGTGTTCACGGCCTAAATAAGTGTCTCCATTTAAAAAACTTCGGATCAATTAAGCAATTGCCCTCCTGCCTCCTCGCAATGACCAATTCAGCTATCTCCCCCAAAGCAAAAACATTAAAACATCACAAGAGTGTTATCAAATGCCAGCGGGTGCTTTATATCTACTAAGCACGCAATTGAGCTTATGCGAAAAGTAAAATTTGAAAGTCGATTTTTTTTGTGTTTTTTTTTTGATCGGACGATCAATTCCTTCGAGGGATGATCCAAATGAAATTTCGATAGACTTAATATTTTGATTGAAAACCCTTTATCAAAAACAAAAATAATATACGTCAGCACAAAAATAAATGAAAATACCCTTGAAAAGGTTTGTGGACTATATAACCCAACATACCTTCTTCGTTGATGATATCTTGTCCCTGTGCTTGAGTCTTTCTGAATTGGACTATGACGTGAGAGATGGGACTGGTGCCATCTGCCACTGTCCGCCAACTGAGGGTGGCACTGTCTCCCTGTCTATTAGTT
The DNA here is from genome assembly GCF_963678635.1 of Symsagittifera roscoffensis. NCBI lineage: Eukaryota > Metazoa > Xenacoelomorpha > Acoela > Convolutidae > Symsagittifera > Symsagittifera roscoffensis. Next base: position 40,280,558 of record NC_087070.1, read on the forward strand.
GTGAATAGCTCCACGGACGGCTTCCCAGGCGGGGAGGGAAGAGCTGAAACACAATTGGATGAACAATTAGATAAACTACTACTATATGCATATTACAAAAAAAATGATAATATAACAATTTTAACAGATTCATTTTTCTAAATTTCGCTTATTTTTTTTTCAAATATCTGCTAAAAAATCTGTTCAGCGGAATATAGGTGCTAAGCACTAGACATTCAAAAAAATAAGAAAGATGAAATATGCATTTGATTTAGTGCTCACCTTTTTGGGGTACCTGATTTTGGGTGGAAAACCAAAAAAACTAAAACGTCAGAATACAAAGCTCTTGCCCATTTACAGTCGTCGGAAAAAATAATGTTAAAATCCTCAAAGCATGGAATGAAAAAACAAGATTTCCAAGCTCAACTCTCTCCAGCGCTGCCGATGCGAAATTAAAATTTTCCACAGCTGTTTATTTGTCTGAGAATGGGCGTCATTCTCTCAGAGTGAGAGTGATTTGAGAGAAATTGAAAGGGGAAAAATAAGAAAAATGGAAAGACATACGTTGTTTCAAACGACGTGCAATTTGAGGAAAACTGTTCAAGTAATAACATCACTGGAATTAAAATTGCATGCAGAATCATTCAGAGAGCAGCAACTTCTGCGATAAAACTTGGGCAGAAACTAGCTGATTCGAAAAAAAAAAATGTAAAATTTTGAGCTATAAAACTTGCAATTCAAAGTTTATCCGGCCCATTCCTCCTGAAACAAACAAAAGCATACCAATCTATTTTGACCTTTATGCGATGTAAAATGAGGTAACGAAGTCGATACAGCAACCTATCTGAGCAACCTAACAAAATCAAACATGGTTAACTTTAAATGATAGAAGCAGTTTAAAACAAAATGGGAATTCGCTCTATCATTTAAAGTTAATCAGAAGAAAAATGATACTTTGAAGAAAAAATCTACGCCCACACAACAATAAGTAGACGAATCCTAGCCGTAACTCAAACCCTAGACTGAATGTTCCGAAGACGCGTGCTTTATCCCCCTCTATACCAAGTGAGAAGGAGCCTGTTCAGAAAAGTTGTTTACGGGGAAGTCCAGGTGGTCGGCGTTTTCCGCCATCTTTTTGTACGAGCGCACGGAAGCGCGCGATTTCCATCCACTTTTCCTGAGCCACCACGAGTTCATAATTTAATGACATTGGAGGGTAAAAAAACCGATCTTGCAAAGTTCCCGCTATTTTTACCTGTGTTGTTTTTTCCATTGTGACTGGCTTCCCAAGCTAGGGAATACGCAAATTGGAATATCAATTTCCATGCACTTCCCTTGGAGAATTTCCACTTTTTTCCAGGAAGAATCGGGGAATTAAAAGTGAAAGAGATTAATTCTGGAAAGTTTTTATTGTTGTTAAGTACCTTTATAGACAAGCGTATATAATTTCGTCTCACACATCGGGTTCAAATCCAGATCGGATACAAGAAAACTTTCATTTATTCACTCAACTTGCCTATCAAGTAGAATTGAAAATATTTAAGATTTTTTGTGATCAGAAAAGTCAGTGGTAAAGTGTATCTGTCGCGAGCTCCCAAACCGAGTAGACAAGCAAGGATCTCCATCCGTGAGAGAAAACTTCTATGTTTTTTTAGTAATTAACAAACCTTTGTTCAATGCCAACCGAAAGTAAACATTCATATCTCTTAAACTAAAAAAGTAAACACCTAGGGTTTTCATCGGTATCAACCATTTCATCTGTTGTTTTGAATAGGAATAACTTGAAGGCTGCTCAGTTTGAATTAAACAATTTGAATTTTTTGACTTTGGTCCTTTTCAGTGTTTACTTGAGTTTATATCCTTTCATGATAAATCTGTTCTCTTGTCTTCACTGCCATCAAATGAGCATGTTCTAGTAACTGATAATTAAAAATTAAACCTTTTTTTTACATTGAAAATTTTTTCGAAAGTTTTTCAAAGACGTTCGAATCACGACTGAAAGAACTTTACTATAATATATCACTCGAACCATTCCAATGTTTACCTGATTTTGCGAGGAAAAAACTAAACAAACGCGAATACAAAGTTACTCACCATTTTAAATGTTGAATGGTAAAAAATGTTTATAAATTTGATCACAATAGCTTTCAGATAATAATAGAAAAACCAGACAAAAATGGCTAATTAAAACAGAGGAAATTAATCTGGAGAAAAGAATCAGCCTGAGCACAAACATTCCGTCAATTTCTTCGAAAGTCGGAACAAAAAGAAATCAAAAGTCAAGTCTCAAAAAATCAAAATTGAGCCTTTCCTGAATTAAATCTGTAGAAAAAATCATAGAAGTATATAAACCTAAAAAAATGACAAACATTTTCATAACAAACTATGAAAAGAGATACAACGAAAGCGTACAACAAAACACAAACTTACAATAAACAGAGAAGTTTCCGCTTGATGACTCGAAGCCTGCTATGGTGTCCACTTCACATGTGTAAATACCCGCTTTCTCCCTGTCTACGCTGCCTATGCAGAGAGAGCAGTTCACGATAGTCGTCCCAAACATTAAACCTTCTCTCACCTTCACATTTCTGAAACACGTTAAAAATTGTGAACTTCCTAGCCTCCAAAGTTTTTGAAATTTTTCATTCATTGGCTTCGATAGATTACTGTTGTAAGCATTTCGCGATTTGGTCTAGATTTAATCGTGCACCTTTTTCAGAACTTGCTTCGTTGCTATGAACGTGCATCATTGAAAGGTCCAGAGTTCCATTCCCGGACGGAGAAAAATATTTTTTAAGGGCTTCCTTTAGCAATTTATCTCAGTTAGCTGAAAATAATTGATTTCGAATAAGCGAAACAACAAATGAACTAATGTGCAGTGAAGTGAACCAGTTATGACTGTTGATAATAACATAGATAGATGCTTCCAACCTACACAGAACATTGGGCGACACACTTTTTAATTAAGCCAAGCATTTGTCCATACCTTAATTATGAGCATGCCAATAAACCCCCTCCCCAACTTCTGAGAGCTTTGAGATGTACTTTCGAAAAAAACACACTAACTTCGGATGATCGGCGCACTTCGCTTGAATTTTGCCCAAAAATTACTTTTTGCCAAGGTATATTTTATATTCCAGTATGCAAGCTTCCAAATCAAAAGCACAACATTTGTTCATGAGAAAATGACAATTTTCATAAATAATCAGCAAGCTTACATTTAAGAATCATAATTAAGCATTAAAATTTTTATTTTTAAATGCTAATTTTTTCCAGAAATTTTAAGACGTGAAAATTTTGTCATAAAAAATAGATCTTCAGCGTCCAAATATTATTCAAACTACTAAAATTTAAGCTAATAATTTCAGAATCTAACTATATGAAAAGGTAAATTAGTGGCTCTTAACTGTTTCACTATACAAGTATTATATTAGAATCATCAGTCAGTATCTAGTGAAATGAGTTGTACTAGATGCAGATATAGTTATTGCTACTTGATTTAACTGAGTGAATTGAAAAAATTTTGTTTGAGAGCGAAGCACAACAGCAGGTGAGAAATGAGGTAACTTATCATCTACTGGCTGACGAGACCTGAAATAAAATAAAGCCATCATATTAATTTTATAAGGCTGGGAGGAGGTTTTCGAATCGGAGGATAAGGATGAGGGATTTCAATTCGATCTGGGCGTATAGTACAGCAACAAAATGCATCTTCATTGTAAATAGTTTTACTTGGAACAAGAAAAGTCACCGATATCTCAACTAGCAGGAAAATCAGATACCACACACAGGTGGCGGTGGCAGTCGAATCATGTGTCGCATAGTGCTAATCTAGTTCATGAGAGTTTAACTTACAGCTATCAATCAACTGTCATTCGTGATGGTATTTAATCCGTTAGCAGGTGCTGACCTTGGTATTGTCTGTCACCCTTGATTGACCTATAGTTTTCACTCTTGTTATTAACTTTGTGAGATTAAGTTGATTATCATTGCTGGCTGCGCCATGTTGAAAACGTTAGTCAGTCAATGTGTAAATTCCAATGATAATCAACCAATGATAATAAGCAGCCAGCAGTCACAAGTGGGGGCGGGGAATCCACTTGGTATCACCGGATTCTGGTGAGCAAAGTGCATTGAACCACCAATGGTATGGGAGTTCTGGATAAATAGATTTCAATGGGGGATGGTGGCAAAGCACTCGATTAACCCGAAAAGCTACTATTTTGCAGCAACTCTTACGGAAACTCAGATCACCGATCTGCCAGGGGAAGTCGATCGATTATAATCAGAGAAAAAAACACTCATTTCCAACTTGTACCTGTGCCTGGGTGAAATAGGGCAGGAAGAGCTACACAAAAGAAGACCGCATTTAGACTTCTCAACGATTCTCTTCCCAAGAATGTTGGACGCACAGGAGACTGAATTCAAAAAGGAAAGAAACGAGACTTACGAGATATTCCAACTTCTCTCTCGAAAACAATTCATCAATGAAAGTCTGGAACAGTTCCATTCTGTTCTAAGTGGACTTGCAGACCGATGTAATTTTGGAGCGTTGGAAGATCGTATCCTTAGGGATGTATTTAATGTCAATATGAACAACCGCGAAGCACAAAAGGAACTGTGCAGATCAACCAAAACACCGGAGGAGGTATATAGGATATCCAGAGGTATATAAGTATCCCAAAGCAATCGATGCTACAACTGCGACCAACCAAATTTTACACGAGAACACTGACAGATGCCCAGCGAAAGGAGCCACGTGTAATTTTTGTCTTAAGATTGGACATTTCGAACGTTACTGCAGGGGGAAGCGTGGAAATCAGCGAGGACAGGGAGCAGTAGGAATGATCCGTGAAAATGCCGACGATACACATCTGGAGAATTCGGAGGACGAGGAAACACCCCAACACGCGAGTTCCATCGAATGGTTAAATAAGAAGACAGTGGTTCACTCGTGGGACTCGAGCAGCTCAGATGGGGACTATATGGTAATGGCAATAAGGCACAAACGATTCACGGAGCTAAAAGTTGTTGGGGGCACAGTTGCCGATTCGAATAAATGGGAAGGATAGTCGGGTTTGGGTTGACTGTGGGTCAACAATCTCAATCTACACCATCGGGGAACTAAGAAAAACCGTTGGAGCTTCGGGAATACAACTGGACGCTCTCTCGAAAGAGGATAATGCATTTCGGGATTATGGCAACAATCAGTTAAAGTTGATTGGAACAATGGCTGTCACTTTGGAATCTAATGGTTTGGAAAATGAACGCGAGGATAAACGTCATCGGAGGAAATCGCCCATCTATAATCGGAAGGGACCTGACGCCTCCACTAGGATTACAGTTGGTGCAAAAAACACCAGGGGACCAGATAATGTTCATTGATGAGGAGGAAAAGGAGGAACCGCGGCAAGATGACGAGCTGGACTCTTGGCAAACTTATTTTCAGTAATCAATTTACAAACCTTTTTAACAGGACAGGAGAAATAAGAAATTACAAAGTGCATGCAGAATTTTTTGAAAATCTAACACTAGTACAACAGAAGGGGCGACGAGTCCCAATTAGATTGCAAGAAAAAGTGGATATGGAAATCAATAAACTACTGAAACAAATCGACATTGAAAAGCTAACGGAATGTTCGGATAAATATTTTGTGTCTCCGATCGTACTAACAATGAAAAAAGACGAGTCGGTAAAGTTAGCGCTCGAATCAAGAGAACTGTAAGGTCTTACAGGACAAACAAGTGCATAAGAATAAATACCAGATGCCAAATCTTGAAGAACTAATGGACACCGTGGGGCAAACGATCAGCCAGAAGAAACAAGGGGATATATTTTTTACAACGATGGACTTAAATCGCTTTATAACTTTAGAACAGAGAAGTCTCAAAAGCCTTGGAGAGCTGACCATCAAAAAGTGACAATGGGGTCAAGCAAATCCTCAACAACCGATTGAACTGATTGCCAGATCCAAAAGAACAAACAAAACTGGGTCAGTTTTACAGAGGAAACAAACAGAGAATCAGTAAGACTTAGCCTATTCTATTTGTTTCAGCTGACAACGTAAGACAATAGGACTAAAATTGCCATTTTTTTTTTAAAAAAAACAGGCTAAACAAACAGCGTTTACAGGCACTTTTTCGACATTTTTAACTAAAAACGCCAAAGACTCCTTCAGAAAAATTTTAGCGTCAACCAGCCAACAATGGAGGTGTTAAAATAGTATCAAATGGGTGGCTTTTCAAGTAGTCAGAGGGTCGAATATTTGAATCCCCCCAAATCCGCTTCTAGGAAATTGTTCTTTTTGGTCTATTGTAATCTGGGGGGAGATTGCTCACATGGGCCGAAATTGTTCACATGATCCAAAAACGGACTATTCTAACCTAGCTACCTAATAAATGTCGAGCCATCAACAGCTACCAACATGATACGTTATTTGATGATTGAAAATGAATGTAGTAAAAAAGCTATATTGCTGAACGATTTGCCAAAAAAATAGCGAGACTAGTTGACTTCAATTTTGTCACACAATGAGAAACAAAATTGCGTTCTTTCGCACCGCTTCGAATAAGTTGAAAGCGAAGATGCTACTTCTAATTGAATTTAGATCGATTAATCCGAAAACAAGGAAGACAACACAATCTAAACCGATAAGTGAAGATTCAAAATAAGCTTTCCACGAGAAGATACAAGAAAAAACAGGAGACCCAACAGCTTAAATGAAGAAATGATCAAATGAAGACTATATTTTTCCCAGAACTCGCATCTCAATCCAACGACAAAAAGTTGCAAAAACTCATTAGAACTCAACATGAACGTTGCAGCCCACGTGTTACAACATGTATCGTGGGCTACAACTAAGATGAACGGTGGCAGCGTGCATTATTAAACAGAAAACGGTTTGACAAAAAGTGGCATAGAAAACATTTATTGTAATTGATTACGCAAAAATTTATTTCAAATGAATCTATTGAGCTGGTATACTTTATGTAATCAATTAATTCTCTTTCACACTTTCTTTTCAAAATATTTACTGAATCAACTCACACTTGGACATATTGGTCTTCCCAGCTGTTCTCTTCATACACTAGAGGTTCCTCCAAATCCCTCTCAGCTGAAGAGGGCCAGAACTTCCACAGGATTCGGAAAAGAGGTCTTCGCTCCTCTTTCTCAAGTTCCGATTCCCCGGAGTAGTCCTCTGCTTCTTCTATTTCGTCTGATGACGTCATATGAAGTAGAGTTGAGTCCACACGGAACAGACAGTACATCTCGGCCGAACTGAGTTGAGGCGCCCACGAGTTGTGCACTCCTTCGATCAGAGCTGTTCTGTCTGAAACAAATCAAAAAGTTTTAGTTAATTACATTAATCTATCGCCACTAATTCACGCTCCAAAGCATAAAACCAACAGAGAATTTTGTGCGCTGGATATGGCAAAAGACGACATAATTCTAGCCAGTGGTATAGAGTTAGAAAAATTACATTGAACTCAAAAAAATCAAACAAAATTTTCAAATAACGAATTTCAAAGAAAACAAATTTTAATTTATGCTTTAAATTTTTTCTAAAACCAAGTTAATTAAAAATACCTTATAATTAATGCCAAGTCAATTTCAGCATTTGGAAAAATGCCTTAGATTTTTTGCTGCTCGATAATTTTTTTTTGCACACGCCCCGATTATCAATCAACCTGCAATACTCAATGAAAAAATGCTAGCCTCACAAAAAAAATTATCTGCCAATTATCAATTTTGTATTATCATACGCAAAGTGAAGCATAGCTTCACACCACTTGCGATACAAAACATAGCATGAAAAGAGAAATTAGTGGACACGCATGAAACGAAAACCGTTGTCGAAAACAAAACTAAATCATCATAATTTTTATGCTTAGTCGCAATTTGTCATGGAAAAAATCCAGAAAAACATATCAAATAGGACAATTGAATGACAAGTAAGCATCGCAACAAAAATTTAGACAGAGGCGAATTCGAACCTACGACCAGAAGATTTAGAGTCCCCTGTCCTCGCATCTGCACCAAGGGCCCTTGGCAATTTATTAACACTAGCCACAAATAAAGCAGCTACATATGCTAATAAATTTGCACGTCTTAATTTGTAATATATTGAACTAAAAGCGTCCACACTGACTTTGCATATGATAAATTGAGCATTGAGCCAAACCATGAACAAATCATGCATTTAAAAATTCTAAATTAATTGATTAGTAAAAATTCTAAAATAGATTTTTTTATTGCTGCTGTTTGAAACAATGCTTTTCTCGGCTCGTTTGATGAATCAAAAAGGCATCAACTGTGTTAAACTTTTGGTATCGAATGTCAAAGCACATGCTAACAAAAAGCCGTAAAGGTGCCACTTTGGTGATACCAATATTTATTACTTAGGTTGGAAAAAACAGTCGTACTATTACACTACGCTCGCTACAGCTTGCAAGAGTAAAGCAGCGGTGATAAAGCTGACAAACCTCTAGCAGACACCCACTGAGCCGTAAAAAAATTATTTTCGGAAAAATTTGAAATTCGAAAAAAGCATCGTCAAGTCATTTTCCCTCAAAAAACACACACACGCACGCACTCAAAATTATTCGCTCATACGACCAAATGAGCCAACAAAACCAATTTAATATAGGCCTAAATCTTTGAAGCCGATTAAGTATAAAAACCGAAGTTCAAAAAATCGGAATTACATTCAACATATGACAACTTTCGAATATAACGGGTATTTAAATGCAGACATACTCAAAATATGTCTGTTAGTTAACGGAAGCTCAAAAGTAAAGATGGGAAGATCAAATAAAATTGGAGATTCTGCGAACAGCGTTAACTCGGGGGAAAAATAGTACACGATTGCAACACATTTGCTTATCGCAAGGTTAATAATTAATCGTTAAATTTGCGAAGTTAATAATTAACGCCTCTCGGGCAAGTTCATCGTGTAACGTACAAAACACTTCTTCTAGTCATTTGCACTTTCACAATTGGAGAGCGTAATTTGCTTTCCTTTTATCAAATTAAGTTGCATTGAAATTACAAAGAAACCAAAAGATAATCCGAGAAAGATCAAATTGACTCTGGACATTTTGAAGGCTTTTTCCATTAAAAATAAACGAAAAAAAAAATCATTTCGTTATAGTGTCTTCACATAATTATTCTTGTCTTAACTTCGTTCATTGATATCTAATTAGGTCAAAAATTCTTAGTTTCTGAACTCCTGCGTCTTAATGAAGTCAATTTACGGTCTGATCTAAATAAATCAAAATCCACGAAACCAATCATTTCGATTTTACTTTTATCTCAACGAAAATTAGGGATAGTATATTTTGTCTGCATAATTTCGAATTCTCAGATGTGTGTATTCAGATATTATTAAATTTGAGACTTTCTTCTTTACAGTGCAATGGGCGTATACCTGCCATCAGTTGACATAACTGTAAATAAAGGAGCTACATCACTTGTCCCAAAAGGGTAAGACACGAAATGAGAATCTCCTCCTCAACACCTGGGTCACAACTCAACTTCTCAATCTGACAAAAAGTCACTCAGATAACACGAACTAACCTGTTCTCGTCGCTTGAAGGCCAAAAAATAACCCAGCCCAAAAACCAAACAAATTAAATAGAATGTAAGACAATCAGCAGGAACAACAGCGATTCTACGTGAAGAGCTGAAAAAAGCTCGCATTTATGTTGGCCCTAAAAAGGGACCAATTGGGAAATATCCCTAAATGAGGACAAAGAAAGAGTGCGTTGTTCATTTGAATCATATTATGGTAGAAAACAATTGTACGCTTAGCCGGCATATGACATCATTGCGAACATCACTCATTTGATTTTTCGACTAAAAAGCAAAAAAATATTGACCAACAAAAATTATGCCTTTTTCAATCGTCATTTTCGTTCAGAATAAAATCAAAAATTATTAAATTCAACTGGAAAAGAACTGAAATTGTCAAAAAAGATAAATTATGCATGAAATTATAGTTCACAAGAAGTATCTTGACTTGAGCTGTTGATTTAATACCATTTGAAGCTTGAAAATTAGAAACTCAATCTTCTTTTTTTTTCGTAGGGTATTTAATAGTTTGTAATTCAGGTCTCTTCGACTAGTAGTTCCTTGCCCCTACGAAGAATTTAATCAAATTTTGCGCATAATTAAACATTGAACCTAGTTACGAATTCCCCCTTTTGAATGGCGAGCTGAGTGGATTTTTTATGCGTGATTTTGACAAAAAAATTAAAGGCTTTTCAAAAAACAATAAACCAAAAAGTGATTTTTTTAGACCAGTATATTAACACATTCGTAAAAATTTTGAAACATCTACCCTCCCTCCCTCGAAAACATCCTTGATCCGCCCCTGAACATAGGCCAAAAAGTGACTTTTTAGACCATTCTAAAGATAACATGGTGAACCAGTGAAGCACTCGAGATATTCTGTATGTAGTTGTGGGTGACTTACGGAGCACTTTGAGCTGCAGTTGGTTGCTCTCAGTTGTCTTCTTCGTCCTCATCACATCCAACTCCTCCTCCGCCACACACTTGTACAGTCCCGCCTGCTTCACTCTCACTTCCCGCAACACCAACACAGACTCCAATCTGTCACAAGTAAACACAACAACAGGTGAATCTGAGCACACACGTACACACAATTTCTCATGATATGTCTAAAGCTGATGCCCGCAAAAACTTAGTTCTCCGTCAAAAAGACAAGTATATTGGTACGACACTGATTCAAAGTTCCTTCTACTATCTTTTGGTGTAAAAATAGAAATTTTTAATATAATCAATAGAAATTGTTTGCCCTTTTAGATTCAATTCATTGTAAAATTCATATTTACAAAATAATCAATTATCTCCGGTCATCTCTTAGCCATTGATACTCACTTGGCTGTTGGAACGTAATGTGACTTATTTGGGTGAAAATTTATCAAGTTAATTTCTTCGCTAAAAATACGCCAGCTTTTCGCAGCAGTAAGTTGAAAAAAGTTGAAAAGCTGCTCATACTTAACTTTCCGTCCAATTGAATCAAATTTGAACTAACTTCTCATCATTTTCTGCGATCTTTGTCGTAGAATGTTCTGGAATGTTCTCGATTAGTTGGTCGTCCAGATACCACGTGACTGATTTCTTGAGAGAGCCTCCAGTGACAGTGCAGTTTAGTTCGACTAGGAGACCTTCAATTACTGGACTGAATTTTTCATCAATCAACAAACGCACCTCTGTTTCTTCATCTGAATAAACAAGCAATGGCGTTGTCATATGATTGCGGGTTCAAATCGCACGTGGACTACAACTCACAAGGTAAGCTCTAGTAAGATAGCCATAGCTTAGTTAACCTTAAATAATTAACCTCCGGGCTATACCTCTGGCTGGTTAATTTTAAAAATTCTGGTAATTTTTGGGGTCTTCTGTTCGCATAGATGCCATGTCTGCTTTGTCGTATATTATTCCGAAGATTCAATCTTAGCAAATTTTGGAGTTTGTAAGGGGTCGATTTTAGCCGATGGAACGGATCACTTAGGTGGAAAATGTAGCCAAACAATTGTTCCTTTTTATTATTTTAATTTATATCTCAATTTGGGCCTACAAAAGACTTATTTTCAAATAAACCAAAACATTATCATTTCAGCATCTTTTCGTTTTTGCGGTCTAACGTTCTGCTGGGATTTATGACTGAAATTGAAAAAAAAACTGAAAAACAAAATCCACAATCTACATAGAAGCGAAGACCAATTGCGCAAATGCTCAATTCGCTCAGCCAATATCGAATTCGAGGAGCTAAGCACAGCCACTTCTTGTCAGAGCTGATTTCCAGCAAATAAAGAAGCTTTCTACAATCAAAACAAAAAAAAAGAACTTTTCACCTAAAGGAGTGAGATTGATGGCCCAATTGAGGATGTCAGTCCAACAACGAAAGTGTCAAGTTAAATTTGGTGTAATTGAAAAGAGAAAACAATTCACACTTTATATTCCGTCCAGTTTAGACCTACAGCAATAAATATGAGTTCCCTCCCTAAAAGTAGTACGGCGTTATATTTTTCCATAATTGTCTGTCTATTAACAAGCTAGAGAGTGTCACGAATCAACCTAAAATTGGGTTCGTCAGCTCAATGCTAATCCATTTCCACTTAACTAGAAATCAATTACAAAAATCAATTACTATTTGGCTGCAATAGTTTGATTTAAAAAAGAAGCAGAAAAATTAAAACTTTAATAAAAATCGAGTCAAAACTAGTGCATGCAAAAGGGTAGAGGCATTATTAACACAAAGGCAAAATTGCGCTTTGCAAACATTTGCGATAACACGACCGAAAAGCAGCTAAGAAAAAGTAGAAATGTGCCTCAAATTAACAAAAACTCAGCTACGTTTCGGATTCGAATCTGCGACCTGGCAAATTTGAGTCTCACGCAATAACCACTCAGCCACAGATGAATAAAATCCCCAAAAACTAATCACCAACAACGCAGCTACATGTGCTAATAAATAGACAAATCGATGCAGCAAGGAAGCACGAAAAACAAGAAGACACTATTTTGCCTGTAAAAAAATTGGAAAACATGAAACCAAATTAAGTACAAATTATTTGAGATACTTTGAGAAGGAAAACTTCTGAAATCGAGCTTTTTATCCTTGTACTGCTATATATTAGTAACACCTAACTTTTTACGGTTGATTTATGCATCAATTGTGTTTACTTTTTACTAATCAAATGTCAAAGCACATATGATATTATCTGCTACCGCAGCCAACCAATTCAAAAACGCCACTGAAAAAAAAACACTTTTATTTGCGACTTAGATTGGAAAAAAAGTTCATACTATTACACCTTGCTTCGCAAGTGTAAAAATGCACACAATTTTGCATGTAATAAATATAAATTATGCATATCAGAAAAATTGGAGACACATTGAGTTGAAAAATTTCTGAAATCGAGCTTTTTATCATTCTACTGCTGTTTGAAACAAATAACTTTTTCGGTTCATTCGATGATTTTCACAGAGACGCAGTTGCACTTCGCATACACTAGCAAAAATATGCCCGATAACGCTACTGGGAAAAAGAATGAGTAAAACTTTGACTCTACGAAAGGTCTTGAGTGACTCACGCCAATATTAGTCTACATAATTGCTAAGTGACGCAAGCCAATTATGACGCATTAGCAGTACCAATAATTTTGAAACAAAAAATGAACCAACTAATATGCCTCAATTCATGGTGCGGACGCATTTTAACTAGCATACGAAAAAGTTCATTAAAAACACCCGATCCTGCCCAGGCTCGAACCCTCATATTTTGTTGCGGGTCTCCTTCCCTACCTCTACGCTACAGATCCATGATACTATGAAGCTAAACAGCTATTTGTAATATAATAGTCTCTGTTAATATCCTTAGCAAATAATTTCGACTTAGGTTTGGAAAAAAAGAGTTAATACTATAACACAAGCTTTTCTTCTGTAAAAATGCATCAGCTGCATTATTTTTTGACTAATCAAATTTCAAAGCACATGCGATATTTAACTGTTACCGCCAGCCTACCGATTCAAACGTGCCACCAAAACGAACACTTATTTGCGACTTAGGTTGGAAAAAAAAGTTCATACTAATACACTTTGTTCGCAAGTGTAAACAAGGGGGAAACAGTAAACAAAATGAATCAACTGCAATACTTACACTGAATCTGGATGAGAACTGGAGCAGACACAACAATGGGCAGAGTGGGGTATGTCTGTTTGGGTTCTGCATAGCAGTGGAAGATGCCTGCCGGAAAGTTACTGCGCGAGTGAGGAGTCACTACAAGTCCACCTGATTTATCGTCCACTCTCATTTCCAACGACTAAGCAAGGCCCGAATAATGAACTACCTTTTAGTATCACTGACAACCGTTAATCTCGCTTAGACATTCATTGTTTCAGTTATTTGTTCCATCTAGATTGTTACGATTTTTAAGCATTTTTCACACCTTGATTTTTAGGCCAACCGTTTTGAAATTTTGACAAAACCATGAAAGACATAAATTCGCAAAAAAATTTAAGCCAGGGTTTATAAAAATGCCGTTTTTGAGCCTTTTTTGAAAGATTGTGACAAAAAATTCACGTTTTTAGGCGCACACTCCTCCCTCAAAATTGATCTGTATCGATAAGAGGACTTTTTGCAAATTTTGAGGGTTTATTAGCCAAAAATGATTGGGGTTAATAAATAACAAACGCGAGTCCCTTCGTAAAAATTTAACCACCCAACCAAAGTGAAAAGTGGGAGGGTTGCCCCTACCCTAACACCGAAATCCCAAACCACCCCCCCCCCCCCCCCCCGGTGTATTTTATATGCATCAGTGATGGTAATCCGACAGTGTTAGTAGTCTTATTGCTTGCCAGTCTCAATTAAGCGGTGCAATTAGAGGTAGCTTTGAAGTTTCAATCAAAATATAATTTGATTAAATGGTGAGGTAGTGCAAAAAAAGACAAAACAAAACCTACAGTGTTATTAACACAAAAAACGCTGCAACAATAGGCCAAAAACGACAAAAAAGCTCTCATATCAAAGAAAGTAGCAAACAAACTTTTAAAAAAATCAACTGAAAGCTACATGATTGCTTGCATAAGTGCGAAACCCTGCATGTATTGACTGCTAAGTAAAATTTTGTGTCTCCTCATAACTGATTAATTAGCGGGCCTTAATCTAATCTGGAATTATTTTCGATGCGGCTTAAATCACCGCCTAAAAGACGCGGTAACGAAAACTGGAAAACTCGCGCGAGATACTTACCCAAATTTGCTATCTTCGAGCCCCCATAACTTTACAAACAATAGGCAGTCAAAAATATTTTCAAATTTCAGCTTAGGGCAACAATATCTTTAAGATGCTTGGGAAAACTTTCCAAAATATTCGTTGAAAAGTCGCAAATGAACTGAAGAATCCTTCTTCAAAAATTCGAATAAGTAACGAAAAGTTGGTAAGACACAGTTAGAAAAGTGTTATGGAAATGGTCTCTTTTTCCTTTTCCCCCACCTGCAAATTTTTATATTTGAAGTTACTGTTCACTTTTTCCGATTGTCATGAAAATTGACATGCAGACTGATTAGGTCATGGCAAACATATTTGGTCTTCATAATCAACCTCGTAAAAGTACTCGTTAGACCATAATATCCATGTTTGAGTGAGGTGGGGGGGGGGGAAGGAGAAAGAGCCTGGAAATGAAAGCAGACAAATGAAATGAAGGAAAAAAACATTTGGCCTTGTAAGCATTTCAAATTCGGCAATATTTCAGAATTAAAACATTTTTAAAAAGTACCACTGACACTCACAAATCTAGTAACGCTAAAAATCTAAATATTAAAATATTAAATTCTAAAAAAAGTTTCATTAAGATTGATAAGTTTTCGGATTGGAGTGTAATTTTTTTTAAGTGGAATGATTTTTTTAAAAGCGTGAGCAGTTTCTAAGACCTTTCCATTGAAAAACGCTGAACTACAAGAATAAATGTCTTCAAATCGTTTATTGAAACTTACAAATTTGAATCTAATAAAAACCTACTGTGACAAAATAGCATGTTTTAATTCAATTTGGAACGATTATTTCCACGCATCCGAATTTCGATTAATGCGCAGCGCTCAAAAAAATAAAAACAAAATAGACAGGGTGTCGCTATTGTCGAAGCAGTTTCAAAAATGTTCAACAAAAAAAAGGATTTATCGATTAACTGAGCGTCTGAAAAAAATAACCTAGGCCCAAATTAACACTACGCTCGCAAGCTTAAATGAAAAAAAATGAAAGAAAAGTTTTTATTCGCTTGAGAAATTTCAACATTTTAGCATTACTTTTTGCAAATTATCATATTTAACCAGATTAAGTTAAGCTGCTTGCGAAAGAAAAAACATTTTAAAATGACCAACATCGAAATCAAATTAGGATCAAACTAAAAACAATTAAACCTTGAGCTGTATTGAGCTGTTGTTAATTTTGACAACGCACTGATGAGGTTGTGAGAAACCGTCTCACCTATTTCGTTGAAGCTATCTTCTGGGTAGTCTTCATTACGACAGACGTCTCTAATTGTCATTTATTTGCGTGCAAGGTTGCAGAGCTCCTGTTGTGGCAGCTGGTTGCTCCATCATCTTCGAACGGAGCCAAATTGGGCATGCCTTTTATGAGGAGACGTTTAATCTGATTGTTCCTATCATCATTTTCTGCGTCAAGTCTATCTTGGCGTTGCGCCGTTTCTCCATAGAAACGCGCTGTGTCTGCAACAGCAGCAGCGTCTGCTAGGGTTCCATCAATTGGGGCCACCGCAGGTAAGTCCGGTAGGCTCGTTGTGTCTTTTTTGTGAGGTTTACCAGGTAATTCTCTGGTGAGTCCTTCTTGATATCGAACTTCGAGTTTTAGGACATGAACCTCTTGCAATTGGGGGATTGCAAAAAAGGTCAAGTAGTGCCGCTACACTAAGGGGTATGTCGGCCCTCGTTAGCCGTGGTAGTGTCTGATAGAAACGCAATGCGTTGTCTCGCAAGTGCAGTTGTAGAACGTTCGCTGGCTGATTATTTGCGATTCACACGACTCCCACATATCCTTGGAAGAGCTGTTCGAATTGGGCGAAATCCTCGGTATCGCTTCCGCCAAATGGTTCGACTGAGACTTGAGCGTGCGCTATTTTATCACAGTTATCTGATTGTCAGGTCTGATTCAATAAATAATTTCAGATGAAACTCGATATTTTATAGTGGAATTTATCAATGTCCGATTGGTACTTAGATTGAAAACGTATTTATCGTCTCTAAGAAAATCTACAGGTACCTCGTACTATGATAAGTTAAGGGTAGGAGTTGAATAACTCTCTCATCTATATTTGACTTTTTTCCCCTTTTTATTTTACCTTTCCTTACGGCTTTAATATGATTCCACTATATTTTCCCCAAATTGGTTTAGTCTTTAAGCACTGGATAGGTTTTCAATAGTTACCCATGAATGGTTTCATATGACTGGTTTCTACTGAGCACTTGTCAATTTAAATAAAAGACCGCGAGTTTTAAAGTTTGACTAACTGTTTTGGGGTTTTCTCTTTCCTAAAGTTGGAGAGTAGAGTAGGCTGTCATCTGGTCAGCAAATCATCTGTTCCCATAGAAAAGGCCTCTCTCACTTTCTGTTCTCTGCTTTCTGCTGTAGTCACCTTCTGACTGTGGCGCTGTAAGAATTTGGCACTGCCTCGATCTTCTTTCAGCGATCGTGATACACTGCTTTCTTCTGTCTCGTCTTTGTCTTGTGAATTAATTGGAGTTGAACACTTCACTGCACTTCTTGATTCAACTATCGAAGAAGGTTGGTAACATCAACCACTCATAGTCATGTAATATACCGTTTCTGGCTATTAACGATTAGATCATTGAGTATTGATTTTGTATTCCAGATTGATGAAGTATGAAGTATGTTTGTTGGATGTGCGGTCTAGGCCTTGAATCCTCAACTCAGGGATGCGCTTTGTGATCGCTACCCCTTCTTTCTTAGTTTGAATAAAGTGAGTTTTGAAGGTTCAATTGTTTCGAGCTACTGAGTATTATAGGCTCTCTTTTTAATACTGATCTTATGATCTATTTATTGTTTACTTTGAACAAAGATACTTTGCTATTACGTAATTGGCATAATAGGAGTTTACAATTTAATCTATTAAGCGTCTAATTCGCTCCATTTAAGGTAATTAATTATTAGCAACTAACATAGGTGTTTAGCACTATGTTCCAACTTTCCTAGGTATCATGAGATTCGAACCTGCGACCTCGACATTTGGAATCTCACACCCTGCGCTCTCAGCCGCAGACGCTTACTGTTCAACTAACACGCACAGAACAGTTTATAAAGTGAAATATGAAAAAGTAAAAATAAGCCCCGAATTAGTCAAATTTTCCTACGTATCATGAAGATCGAATCTGCGACCTCGATATTTGGTGTCTCTATTTCTGCCCTCTCAGCCACCGAGGCTTACAGTTGAACTCACACTGGCCGCAAAATTCCAAATGTTACAGATCGTGATTATTGATTATGGTAAAAAAAGCCACCAAATGAGCACTTTTATTTCCGAGCTAAGATAGAAAAAGTTATACTATCACAGCAAACAGCTATTCTTGCATCACTAAGATTTCTTCGAGCTACGGTTGATTCATTCACACATGAGGTTTTTTATTTCGATAACACAAATAGCGAAAGGCTTAAACCTAATTCTTTTCTGAAAAGATCCTTTCCGAGTTGTCGACATAAGTTGAAATATGATGTGTTGGGCTGAGAAACTGCACACTCAGCACGTTTGAAATTTCAGGATAGGATCAGGGGCGGATCTAGGATTTTTTCGAGGGGGGGGGGCGGATCTTCAAAAATTTTTCGAAAATTTTGACGACCTTTTTTTTGTTTTTTAGGTCGACCAAATTAATTTTCCGAGCTCTTCTAAAGCAGTAAAAGGTCCCTGTTTAGGCCAAATTTTCTGCGCCACAGGCAAATTTTTAAAAAAAAAAAAAAAGGTCAAAAAAGCCGTTTGTAGGCACTTTTTGAAAAAAATTGACAAAAAAATCGCGTTTTTTTGGCGCGCGCGCTCCCCCTCAAAGTTAGTATATATTGGCGCCGAAGGCGCCTTTAGAACATTTTTAGGGTCGGTCGGCAAAAAATGGATTTCTTAAAAAATACCGAAGGGGGGACCCTTTGAGTCGGCAGGGGGTCGAATCACTGAGGGGGGGAGTCCGCCCCCCCCCCCCCTAAATCCGCCCCTGGATAGGATGAAAACAGAACAAACAACCAAATAGACAAAACATAAGCAAGAATTCTCGACAGAAAGACAAGAAATGGACAATTTTTTGTGGGCTTTTTGAATGTACACTCACCGTGGAATTAGTTTCATTATCGCTGGCTAAAAATGTCAATAAATTATAACACGTTGCTAATTTACTACTATCGTGTGAAACTATTGATGGCTAGAAAAACTTAAGCAAAAAGAACACAATATTAAAAATGAATCTAAATTATTAATAAATAAATAAATAAATAAATAAATAAATAAATAAATAAATAAATAAATAAATAAATAAATAAATAAATAAATAAATAAATAAATAAATAAATAAATAAATAAATAAATAAATAAATAAATAAATAAATAAATAAATAAATAAATAAATAAATAAATATATATCACTGATTCATTATTCACTTTATTTTATTGTGAAGCTTCACCATTTTTACATCGCCGCTGCCCCGCAATTGAGTAAAACTATTCAAAATTGACTTTAAGGACCCTCTGATATCTTGGGTATTCAGCGCTTAGTTTTAGACTAACTTCGTTTGTAAGAAAGGAAAAAGTTGTCAACTCAAAACAAGCCTCTCGAGCTAAAAACTGCGTGTCAGCGAAAAATTAATTTACACGTCAAACAGAATAAAAAAACATCAAGATAAATAAAATTACCTGGAAGCTCGATTTTATCTACGTGATTATATGGTATGATCAACTTACTCGTTGTTTAATTTTGTACCCGTTGTGATACCATCCGAAAGAGTAGAACTGCTGATCACTCTCTCGGCCAAGTGCACTGGGCAGTTGTAGAGTGCAGGGCACTTCCAGTTTGTCAAATACTCTCACTTTGAAACTTCTCTGGTTCAGTCCATAGTCCACAACCAAGGCTGAAATAAAAGAAAACAACCATACTCGCTTGGCAATCCGAAGATTTCCGAATCGATGCCCATATGCAGTCATTTTTTTTGTAAAATCGCTCCGAATAAAAAATCGCATGGCATATATATTCCTCACTTGCTTCGAAAGTCGGAACAATAAAAGATGACACCGATGGTGCTTTAAAAACGCATTTTGCAATCTAATTTGCCTAAAATATTTTTGCATATTCGAAATTGCAGAGTCGAAATTGCAGTTACCAATTAACCAGCAAAAAAAAATACATTTGTTACTCAAAAATTATAGAACTGATTATCTGAGCATCTCATCTCAATTGAAAACAAACATATGGTAACACCGGAAGACATCGGCTATCTTCGTTCGAAAACTAAAACCATTTTGTTTTCAAGTCAAATTTTGTCAGTCAAATTTCTAGTTGCCTCCAAGCAAAGCGAATTGAAACTGAGTTAGTTAGGTTCTTGGTTCTAAACTCATAGAGTAATTTTAGATAAGGTACACCGTCTGCTCGTCACGCTATCTTATTTTCGGCCGGATAGATTCGTGCAACGTCTTAGTCTAATACCAATCTTAATCTTACTTTTATATCTCCTAGTCTCAATAGATCTAGTGTATACTGATTTAAGCGAGTCGGTGCCTCTGGAAGCTCTGGAAGAGGCAACTCTATTCTAAGTTTAATTCGAAATGGTCTGGTGCTGAAATTACAAGTAATTTCAGCACTTACAAATAAGTGGGGAGTTAGTTGATGGAATATGATTGGTTAATATAGAATATTTTATAGAGATAAAATATCATAATAATAACCATCAATATAAATCAAGTTTAGATCTGGTTCCACCCATCCGGGGTTTACAGAGTCATTATTCTTTAAAATTCATCTGTAGTGGAGGATGGATGATGATCGTTGGTACTTCGCGAACATCATTTCTATTCCGTTCTGGGAGAAGGCTGTCTTATCGGTCTTCTCCAGGAAGATGGAATCCGGAGATCGGATTGTGCTTTCTGATCGGTTTGTTGTGATCATTTGTTCTTGCTTGGTAGAGAACGGTGTTCCAATCTCGTTTGGGGAACGGCGTGAAGTTTGAGTCTGGAGGGGGTGCCTTTTGGAACTCGGATCTGTACGTATAATTGAACATCGAGATGGCCATTGGTCTGGTTCAATGGAGTTCCTTTGCTGCGATGCCAAGTCGTTCTTCAAATCCTTTGAGTTGTGATTGTAGGCAGCATATCGGTTGTGTTTAGCTTGTTTAGGATATCGGTTTTGTGGTTGGGTCAATCAGTCTCTTGATGTTCTTCTTGAGTTGTGTGTAATCTATATACTGCATCATATCATTTACATAAACAAATTTTTTGTTAATTTTGTTTTTAGTTATGATCTTGTATTAGTTGTTATCGCAAAAGCTTTTTTTAATCTTAGTTTGGTTGTTGTTAAGAGTCGCTCACCCTTGAGCAACTCTATATCAAAAATAGCGTGTGGTCACAAAGCGTGGGTGTAGCACGGTGGGTTAGGCCGGCTATAGAGCATGCTCAGGAAGTCCTCTTCTGGTGGGTTACGCCAGAGTGGGGTATGATTTCATGCTCTTTCTGTGGGGTCCTGTTTTGTGTTAACTTTTTATGTATTTTTTATTACTGGTTTTTTCTTTGGTTGTTTTGGTTGTGTTCTTTTCTAAAAAATCAAATCGTTTGGTTTGGGTTTGTCTTTCGACTTTTTGGTGTTTTACTTGTTAGTGTTTAGACTTGAAAGTAGTCTTCAAAAGAATAATTTATCCAGTTTTAGGCTGATGTTATTCTGGTTTGGGTACCGTGGGTTTTCTTTTGTTAGTCATGCTATTAGGTTGTGGTTTGTGGAGTTTAGTAAGCGGCGTTGGTTAGTTTTGATTAATATATAATTCCTTTCCAACCGGGTTAACGGAAAGTTTGAAACTTGTGATTACTGGTTATAGTTGTTATCAGTGAAAGTTAAAACTTAAATTCACTATTTTGAACAATTCTTCGTGGGCGAGCTGTGCGATTGTGGATAGAATTGTGGGTAAATTATACTATAGGGAAGCGTCTTTTAAAAGGTAAGTACTGCTTTCATTTAAATAAATTTACTACTGAAAAACGCAATTTTACTACTTTGGGGGAGTGAAATTATAATTTATTTTTATCTTTATTATATTTACTGCATTGGGGAAAAGAATTTATATAATAATTTACTGCTATTGGGGAGCAACTTTACTGCTTCATTTATTGCTGTTTGTTAATTGAAACTTATAAATTACGAAAAAAAATTTCTATTTTTTAATTGATTTTCGGTTTTGCAGATGATTGAAGATTGATGATCGTGCTCATGAAAACTAGAAAGAAGAAAAATTATTTATGAAGAATGGTTAGTATTGTTTCGAATTTGTTAGTTTAAATTATTCAATTCATACCTATCTTAATCATCGGGAAAGAAACCATGGGGGAAAACATCGTGTATTACTTCTGATGTGGTTAGTAATTTGGCTAATATGCGAATGATGTTTTTAGTATGAAATAGTGGCCAAAGCAATTGGAGTGCTCTGATGATTTTTAGTTCTTCGGTGCAAACTGCAAATTCATACGGTTTGTTTTGAATAAGGTTAAAAAGCTTGTGATTATATTTAGTGTTATGAATAAATTCTAAAATTGGTATTTCGCTGGGTTGTAGGAATTCATGTGGGAGAATTAGTGGTCGGGATTCCTCTACACAGAAGGTCTTGGTGAGGGGACAGAATATATACATCTGGGTGATGGGATCATAATTGCGGAGGATGCCTTGGAAGTTAGTATTTTTAATGCAATATGTGAAGTTAAGAAAAAATGGTGAGGTGTATTTAGAGTTAATGAATTGGTATCTATGGTGAGGTTGGCAAGATGGCATATGCAAATTGTAGTGATTTTGTATAAATCGATAATAAGTGTAGGTATGTGTTTGTTTAGTTTGTAACATGATGTCGTGTGAACAATGTAAATCACGTTCTTTGGGTGTGAGGAAATGAAAGGTAAGTGGAAACAAGTTAAATTTGTCGTAGTAAGATTCATAAGCTTAGATATCACAAAGTGCTTCTGAAAGGAGGTGGTCGTATTTTTTATCTAAAGAATTGATGGTGAAAATATAAGGTGTTCGAATGAAAAACTTTTCTGTTAATTGTGGGTTAGCGAACTTATCGTCGTCAAGAAAGTGATCTTGGTTAGGTCTGATGATGTCATGATCGCAGTGTTCGATTGAAAAATCGTTAGCTTTAGGTGCGGTGAATGTTTTTAATAACCTTTTGTATCCTACATGTGTGAATTGTCCATTGGTTTGTGCTGTAGTTAGTCGGAAGAGGTCGTTTTTGCATTTTTCTATTTCTTGTGGTGTGTTATTTAGTGATAAACAGAGTGGGTTTGAAAAGTGTTAAAATTATGTCCATTAAAGGGTGGGGATTAATACATGCTCATCGACGCAGTTTGGTTGTTCTTGGTTAGTGTCGGAATAGGCATATGTATATTGGGGAAAAGAGGGTAAATTTAATTTTAGGTATTCTTTAGTATTTGTGTGGTTAGGATGATTAATGTAAGTTCGTGCTGTTCCGGGTTGAGAGGGAAAGGGTTGATTTGGGTATTTTCTTTTAAATGTTCGGTAAGCGCGGTTTGTGCTGGATGACGATTGGTTTGATGTTGAAGATTGAGCTAGAGAAGGGGTATAGTTTGACGAGGGTGTGGGAGTTCGTGGATTTGATGATGTTATTGTTGATGATAGTTGATGAATAATTAGGGTTTGAGGGTGCTGTAATTGTTGTTGGTGTTATTAAATTAATTAGTTCATATGAGATTTGTGTGTTATATGGGGAACTATTGGTGGAGCGATCAGTGGTGAGAGGGGAGTATGTTGGTGTCACGTCGGAAAGGTGTGAGAGAGTCGAGGTAGAGTCATTTCTGGTTCGGATGGGTTTAAAAGGGGGTTGAGAAAATGTAGAAGGGCTGGGTTCTGAGTTTGCGAATTCATATGGGGTGTCGATGTCGGAAGTTTGGAATTGGGAAATTGTGCGATAAACTGTAGTTTTTGAATTAGTATCAGAATCCACGCCTGATGATGTGTTAACATGAGGTGAGGTGATTGAGGTGGGAAAAAAGCAAAAAGTGGGGTGATGGGGATATTACTGTGGAGATTGGCTGGGTAGGAAAAGGAGCGGTGAAGGGATCCAACTTGGCGGCTCATCTCGGGCTAAAAAAATTGTTGTTCTGAGAACGAAAATTCGTGGTGTGGGGTTGTTCGATTATTTGTTCACATGTATCGTGATTTTGAGATTGTTGTGTCACTATATGGTGAATGGGGATTTGTATGTTACTGGGTCTTAGATTTGTAGGGTTTGTGAGTGCTAAGTTTCTAAAATTTCGTGATACTAATGATAATGGACGGTTATGATGTAGGTTTGATAATTGTGGTGCTGTTGGTGTCGTATTTGCGTTGTTTTGCAAATTGTCATATGCATTTGGTCTTGTTGATATTTTTATAATATTTTCTTTTATTTGTGCATCTAAAAGTTTGTTATTTATTAATGAAGAGAAGATTCCAAAAAATCCTGCAAAAAGTATGCGTGCTACGCTTGCTTGTCTGTTTACTTGTTTATGTATAGCACATTTGTTATAGATTCCTTTTAGTAGTGAGAAAAAAAATCCTATAAAGTTGAACATTGCGTATAATATAGTCATTTCTAAGATGTAATAGGGCCATCCTAGAAAAGTTAGAAGTTCGTTTTTCAAGTTTACAAAACTAAAACAATTTATTGGTGATATATCTTGTGGTCTATAATTTTCGCCATTTAAACAAATGTAATCTTTGATGTCTTCAAAAAATCCGCCGTAGTCTTGTGTGTAAATATCTGAGAATCCTGCTGTTTCTGCAAGTTTGCGTAACTTTTGATCTATTTGTTGTCGTTGTATTGTGTCAATTTTTGTGAGTAGTTCTTGAAACTGTTGTGTACGAATGTGATGTTGTATGTCTGATTTAGAGTATATACCGATTGATTGTAAATCGATATTTGGGTTGGGGCAATAGCTCTAATGCTTTCAGGTGAAAACTTTTTTAATGGTTGCATTAGCGTAGTTTATGGCGTAAGTTAATAATATTTATCTTCGTCGGGATTTAATTGTACTACATTGTGGCTATTTTCTGATCCGCATGGTACTGCTGTATCCCAAAAATATGTTCTTCGTGAGAGTGTATCAACAAAATGAACTTTATTTTTGTAGAATTTTGGATTCTTTTATAACATCGTTTATCGTTTTATAAAATGTTTCCTTCATAGTCGAGGAAATTTGATCTATTCTGGATAATAAATATTCGGCATAGGGTATTTTTAGAACTGCTAATGCGAGTGATTGTAAAATTTGTGTTCTTTCAAGTTCGCATAATTGATGTAACGTTTCTAATTCTGATAATGACATTTCTTGAAAAATTCTGCTTATTGTGTAGTTTATTTCATATCGAGATATATGTCATAGTGAATTGCGCCAAAATAGGTGTTGTTCATTAATGATAGTTCTTGTAAGCGTGTGCTATCTTTGTCATGTGGTTTTATTTTTCCACCGGTGTTTCCAGTGTTTTTAATGAGGTTTACTGGGATGTATGAGTTTCCGTTATTTGGTTAATGATGTGTTGCATGTGGGGTTTTTATGATTTTTCTTGTATTCATATCAAAACCTTGTTTGTATTCAGCAAGAATTTCTGAATATTGTGTCTTATAGAGTGGTTTATAGTATTTACATGCTAATTCTGTTTCGGGATAAATTTGGAAGCGTGTTAACTTGTTTTCTATATTGTGAATGTTTCTAAATTTATAATTGTTTTGTCTGATTTTATCGGGGCTTACTTCTTCGTAGGGGATGGATTCGATAAATAATTTTTGAAAAAAATTTATCAATCTAGCGGGTATTTTTGCTACTTGAAATATGGTACAAGTATCTTCAGGAAACCAGACAATCGTTGCTTGTTTCCTAGCTAGTGGTAGGATCACAACATCCGTGGTCATTTTTGCAAGGGAGTCTGATTTCTTGGTAAAGTATAGTGTCATCTTTTAAATCTCGTGTTAATTGTATTTTTTCAAGTTGTATTCTCCAATCAAAAACATTATTTCTTGATATCCTTTACTTTTTGTCTGCTTTGCAGTTTGAGGGATTGTTTATTCCAATGTGTGCTATCCAATGTTCATCATGAAGATCATATGTTAATCTTCCGTGTGCGCCATTATATGGGTACTGATCGTCTAGTCTATGGCCTTGGTATCTTTCAAGTTCGGCTTGATGTGGGGAATCTGGAAAAACTTGAAAGTTTACCTATTTTCTGTTTGTGCCTTTGCTTGATGTGATTTTTAATCGGAGAAGTTCATTTTAACAATCGTCATCAGGGTTGAGATCTAAAAGTCTTTCTATATTGCTTTGAAAGAAAGATTCGTGGTCTAATCTATTTTTGTTTCCATTTGAGACTTGAGAACAAAGTACTCTTTTCGGAAAATGTTGCTGTGAATTTAAATACTGTTAGTACTGTAGCTCGTGCTTTTGAGTACAATGTAGCTATAATATTTGTAGTTTCTATAGCTTGTGGTTCAAATTCGCATTTTGTGACTTGATTTAATGCATATTTATGTAATGTTTTTTGTTCGTTTTCTTCATAATCATAGTGTGTGACTAGTACATCCTGTGGTCCTGTTCGGGGGAAGGATTGTGGTTTGGTTCGGAAAAAAATTAGAAAAAGTGTTTTGAAATGTGAGTATCTTTAGAATATACATGTGTAAGATAGTCCTGAAAACGGCTTATAAAAATTATGTATCCAATTGTCTTTAAGTGTATCTATCGTATTTGTAGATAATATCTGTAGTGATAAATGGGGGAGTTAAGGGTTGAGCTGTTATATTTGATGGGCTAGGGGGGAATGGATGTTGAATGATATTATTTAGTTTTTTTGTGAATTCAAATTTTAGTGTCAAACTATTTTGTTGTAGTATTTGTATATTATGTTCTTGTATATCTTAGTGGATATAGTGTCTATATTGTAATCTATTGAACGCCCAATTGTGTAATCTGTGACTTTCTTGATGTTGACCAAATAATGGAGGAGGTGCAACGAATGTATTAATCGTAGGGGTGTATTATTTGATGATTGTTCTTGGTATCGAGCGTCCAGATTTGTAGGAAAATTTAGAGGAAAAAGTGTTGGTGATATTTGACTTAAAGAAGGTGTTGAGGGAGCAGAAACCGGATTATCCCAGCTTAAAACTGGAGAATTTATTCTTTTGAAGACTATTATAAAGTCTAAGAAAGAAATAATAAAACACAAAAAAGTCACAAGACAAACCCAAACCAAAAACAATTTGGTTTTTGAAAAAAGGACACAACTAAAGTAACATCAGAAAAACCAGAAAAAAACCAACATAAAATGTTATCACATAACAGGACCTCTTAAAGAAACAGCATGAAATCATACTCCCACTCCTGGCCTAACCCACCAGAGAGGACGTCCTGAGCATGCTTATAGCCGGCCTAACCCACCTCGCCACACCCACGCTTTGTGACCACACTACAATTTTTAATAAGAGGAACTCAAGGGTGAGTAACTCTTCAAAATAACTGAACTAAAATAAAAACGCTTTTGTGAAAACAACTAATCAAGATCATAAGTAAAAAACCAAATTAACTAAATTTTATAAAATGTAAATCATAATATGCAGTATATAGATCATACACAACAACAAAAGACGAACATCCAAAGGCTAGACGACCCCATCACACTCGACCTAAAGAATGGCTAAACACAACCGATATGCCATCCACAACCACAACTCAAAGGATTTAGAGTACGACTTGTCTTCGCAGAAAAGGACTTGATTTTATTAGACCAATGACCACCTCGATGTTCAAGTATACGTACAGATCCGAGTTACAAGGCATTCCCTCCAAACACGATCTTCACGCCATTCCCAGACGAGGATGAACACAGGCAGTTCTCTACTGATACAGAAAAACCTGACATAGCAAACCATTTTCATTGGGGATCACAGTCGTTGTCGAATGACAAGCCAACAACTTCGAGTCCATGATTCCAGCATCCTGGAACGTTCTTCTTCAGGAGGAACCGGATAAGAAAATGATGTTCGCCAAATACCAACGTTCATCATCCATCCTCTAATTAGAAAGAAAAGATAAAATCACAAAACACTGTAAACCCCGGATGTGTGGAGCCTGCTCTAAACTACATTTTATTATTGGGATTATTGGTCATAAATTAGATATTTTATCACTATAAAATATTTAAAATTAACCAATCATCATCCATCTAACTAACAAACCACTTATTTGTAAGTGCTGAAATTACTTGTAATTTCAGCACCAGAGAGATTTGAATTTAACTTAGAAATTAGTTACCTCTCCAAGAGAACTTCAGCAATCGCAATAGCCAGTATACTCTAGCTCTATTGAGCCTAGCAGAGACTAGTTAAACGCCCTGAGACTAGTAGATATAAGAGTAAGATTAGGATCGGTATTAGACTAAGAAGTTGCACGAATCTATCCGGCCGAAAATAAGATAGCATGACGAGCAGACGATGTACCCTACCCGAAATTACTCTATGAGTTAGCAGTATAAACTTAACTCAGAAGGTAAGAAGGGATGCAAAGAGAAAATAAGAAGGCAAGGGAAAAGAAGTTATTCGACTGATTATGTTAAGCTAGTTGTTAATCCGAAAAAAGCCCATATTTCAGTTTGATAACGCTTGCTTATCGCAAGCGTAAAGATATCAAAAGCCAAACCGCAATAAAGTAAACTAGCGTTTAACGCACGCACCTTCGGTGCTTCGAAATTTTTCGACAACTCATGAAAAACCGCATATATTGGAAACAACATCTGCAAACTTTTAGTGTACTCTGACTGCACCCAATTACAGGGTTGGTCATTTCGAACTTTGAAATTTTTTGTCATTCCCATTTTAAAAGCGTCATCTCGAAAACTTAATGGGCCTCTGGAGAAAATTGGATGTCAGATTAGCCACCACTGAGAGTCCTTGAGAGCACCCTACAATAGGGTTAGGAATCCAAAATTTTGTGAAATTTTTTAAACCTAAGTTTCCCGAAAAAAAAAATTGAAAAAACGTTTTATCTCGGAAACTCAAAGGATTTGAGCATTCATATTAAGAGGCAAAATTTGAGACGCCTGGTTGTACGCTGACAATAAGGTTGTATCTTCATCAATTTAATAGTTTCAAATTTTTTGAATTTCTTTGAGAAATTTCGAGAAAATCAAAAAACGTCACATCTAGGAAACTTAAATCATTTGATCAGTCGCGTTTAGCAGTCGCATGTGGTAAGATTTGCAACTTTTTAGAGTACCCTGACAACACCGAAATATAGCGTTGGGACTTTCAAAATTTGAAAAACAATTAATTTAAACTTTCTGAAAATTGTGAAAAAAATCACAAAAAACGTCAGTTCTCGAAAACTACAAAGAATTGAGCAATCATATTTGGAGGCAAGATTCGCAATCCTTGAGAGTACTCTGACAGGATTTAACTACCGGGTTGGTAAATTCAGACTTTTAAAGAATAATAATAATTTAAGTTTTCTGAAACTTTTTTGAAAAAATCACAAAAAACGTCATATCTCGAAAACTACAAGAATTCGAACAGTCATATTTGGAGGCAAGATTTGTAACTCTTTAGAGTACTCTTAAAGCATCCAACTACAAGTTTGGGAATTTCAAATTTTGAGAAATGATAAATTAAAAATTTCTGAACATTTTTGAAAAAATCACAAAAAAACATCATATCTCGAAAACAACAAAAATTTGAGCAGTCACATTTGGAGGCAAGATTCGCGATTCTTGATAGTACTCTGACAGTACCCAATTACAGGGTTGAGAATTTTAGATTTTGAAAAAATAAAAAGAATTTAAGTTTTCTGAAAATTTTGAAAAAAAAAAACACAAAAAACGTCACTCGAAAACTACAAAGAATTGAGCAGTCAAATTTGGAGGAAAGATTCGCAATCTTTGAGATTACTTTGATAGGACCTAACTACACGGTGGGAAATTCCAGATTTTGCGAAAAAAAACATACGTTTTCTGAAATTTTTTTGAAAAATTCACAAAAAACGTCATATCTCGAGAACTACAAGGATTTGAACATTCATGTTTGGAGGCAAGATTTGTAACTCCTTAGAGTACTCTGACAGCCCCCAACTACAGGGTTGGGAACTTCAAGTTTTATAAATTTTTTGTTATTTGAAAACATCTCAAAAATCTTCTGATCTCGTTCGCCAACATGATTCGGGCATTCAAAATTGGAGGCCAAATTCGCAACCCCTAAATCGATATTGGGCTGCTTAATTTAAACTCGGTAAAAAAACCACTAAAATCAACATGGAAAATCGAGAAAAAATCTTAACCATTGCGATATACGATATAGCTTAAACATGCATAAATAATACGTTGAAAAAGCTTAAACATGGCGAGATAGTGAAGCCCGCATTTAAATATATAATAGATAATAGATTTGAGCCTGAACAAATTGTAATTTTTCCTGCAAAGAAAAACAAAAAAAGATCATCGCGACCTTTATAAGAGTCTGAACCAAGTTCATCGACTCATAATACGTCATATCTCGAAAACTACAAGAATTCGAACAGTCATATTTGGAGGCAAGATTTGTAACTCTTTAGAGTACTCTTAAAGCATCCAACTACAAGGTTGGGAATTTCAAATTTTGAGAAACGATAAATTAAAAATTTCTGAACATTTTTGAAAAAATCACAAAAAAACATCATATCTCGAAAACAACAAAAATTTGAGCAGTCATATTTGGAGGCAAGATTCGCGATTCTTGATAGTACTCTGACAGTACCCAATTACAGGGTTGAGAATTTTAGATTTTGAAAAAATAAAAAGAATTTAAGTTTTCTGAAAATTTTGAAAAAAAAAAACACAAAAAACGTCACTCGAAAACTACAAAGAATTGAGCAGTCAAATTTGGAGGCAAGATTCGCAATCTTTGAGATTACTTTGATAGGACCTTACTACACGGTGGGAAATTCCAGATTTTGCGAAAAAAAACATACGTTTTCTGAAATTTTTTTGAAAAATTCACAAAAAACGTCATATCTCGAGAACTACAAGGATTTGAACATTCATGTTTGGAGGCAAGATTTGTAACTCCTTAGAGTACTCTGACAGCCCCCAACTACAGGGTTGGGAACTTCAAGTTTTATAAATTTTTTGTTATTTGAAAAATCTCAAAAATCTTCTTATCTCGTTCGCCAACATGATTCGGGCATTCAAAATTGGAGGCCAAATTCGCAACCCCTAAATCGATATTGGGCTGCTTAATTTAAACTCGGTAAAAAACCACTAAAATCAACATGGAAAATCGAGAAAAAATCTTAACCATTGCGATATACGATATAGCTTAAACATGCATAAATAATACGTTGAAAAAGCTTAAACATGGCGAGATAGTGAAGCCCGCATTTAAATATATAATAGATAATAGATTTGAGCCTGAACAAATTGTAATTTTTCCTGCAAAGAAAAACAAAAAAAGATCATCGCGACCTTTATAAGAGTCTGAACCAAGTTCATCGACTCATAATAACAGATTTGTTCACTATTTCGTGAACAAATCAAATCCACTAAATAATTATGCGCTTTTTAAAAATCCATCAACTTCAATTTCTTCTTATAGACCAGGTAGAAACTATATTAATCTTGAGCTTACGTAACACTTTCAGTCTAGCTGCCCTAATGGACTGAGGTAGTTCTTGTGATTCCGAGTGTGTGACTTCTGTTTCTGAGATGCACCCACACGAGTAGTTGCCCTGACGAGAGATGCCCGGTGTGTAGATTTTGAGATGGTAGGAAGCCTCTTGTTTGATGCGACCACCTTCGAAGAACCAAACTGGCTTGCATCTAAACAGAGAGAATAGATTCCATTAATTTCTTCGAAGGTCAGAACAATAACCATTCAGTTTGACCACAACAAAAAAAAACAGCAAACCGCATGAAAACAAATAATATATTAATTAATTTTGCAGTTGAAACAAAACAACTAAAACAACACGAACAAAAGCTAGTTTGCATTTACAAGTGACAATTAACAGTTTAATCATTACCATAACGTTGTGACAAAATTTTTGAGCTCAAGTGACAAAATAATCAACCATAAATCATTCAATACTTTTCTTTATGTCTTGTATTATGTCCTGTTAGTTTTCTTTGTGTCTTGTATTCCGTCATTATTAGGTTATGTCTTAAAAGACAGATTGATAGAGAGATCAATCATCTGAGTTAAGTTTAGTTGGTCACCGAAGTTCTTCACTGTTTAGCCTAATTTAAATGGTTAGTGTTTGAAAAGTTTCTATTAGTCCTAGGTCCTTAGTGCTTTGAAAAGGTTGGATAGTGAATCGACGTTTGAGGTCGTTAGACATTTGATAAAGGGGTGGGGGAGAACAAAATTGTTCTTTTTGATCCAAGGATAAGCCTTGATGATCAGAGTATAAAATTTATAAAGTAGAAAATTTATTAAGCCTCAAGGAAAGCCTTGATGACCTAGTTCAAGATTAAATAAAATTAAATTTAGAAAGTTTAGGATAGGCCTTTTTTGAAAAAAATTGAATTTAAATGATAAAAGATTTAGTGTTTTATGATATTAGTTGATTTATGGTTGCTGTTATGTTTAGGTGATGAAGCTGAAATTGACAGGATGCTTTAAATATACTAACAATTTATTGTCATGCTACTAATTTTTATTTTAATTTTCAATAAATATATTTTTCAAATATGTTTTATATTTTAATGCAGAGTTGGAGGGAACGATTTGAGATGTTTTTATCAATCGTTTTTGTACAATAATAAGTTTATCTAGCGCCTGAAATAATCATTGAAGATTTCCTTCAAGGATTTTATGTTTGCAAATGAAAATCTAAATTCATTGCTAGTAAGATTCAAAATTAAAAAGTTTGTGTTGGCTTTTGCCGTACGACCATGAAACTAAATGGTAAGTTTCTATGTAGTCGTATGTCGTCTCTTGTCCGAGGTCTTTTTCCAATACCGGGTAGTTCTCGTATTGTGCGGAATAGCGGCTCTGATCTATTGAGTCGCAGAGACCATTCAATTAAATTATTATTTTCGATTTAAAAATTTCTATTAGTCCTGGGTCTTGAGTAAGGGTTGGATAGTGAATCGACGTTTGAGGTCGTTAGACACTTTATTATTTGTGAGTGGGAGAACAAAATTGTTCTAGTTGATCCAAGGATAAGCCTTGATGATCAAAATGAAAAGTTAATTTAATTGTGATTGAATTTAAGTGAAATTTAATTAAAGATCCAAGGAAAGCTTTGATGATCTGTTGCTTTAAATACGTTTAATTTAAGTGTAAATATAGATAAGCCTTGATAATTTAAATAAAAATTTAATTGAAAATAATTTAAGTAAAAGTTTAATTGAGAAAAAAAACTTGTTTTAGTTTTGATGATGTTAGCAGTTTTATGGTTTGCTGTTATGTTTTAGGTGTGGAAGCTGGGATGGAGAGATGATTTATATATACTAACAATTGTTTTTTTATACTAACTAACTTTTGTATTTTATTCAATAATTAGTTTTATTCAACATGTTTTTAAATTACTGCAGATTTTGGATGGAAACGATTAGTGTGATTGAAAAACATTTTTCATAAAAACAACAAAAAACTATCTGTGAAATAATGATCTATAACAAACAATAATTCAACCGAATGGCTTTCATTCAAATTCAACAAAACAGCAACATACCTATTGAATGCGGTCTATATATACGTTTTTAAACATTTTTCTTAATAAGAGAACCAAATAGAAAAATTGATGGTGTTTTCAGGCCAAAGAAGTTATGCTACCTTCTTTCTATAAAGCATTTCTAAGCGAAAAAAAAGCGTGATCTCGATTGTACGCTTATTGCAAAGCGGATCTCTCAAACAATTCCCCGCCCCTAGGGTATCTAGTGACCAATTGCCACCCCTACAAAGAAATAATTCAATGGTTAAGCATATGTGAAGTTTGTATCTAGAAACGAATCTCCTTTTTGCGAAATGGGCGTGGGGGATAGTTGAATAAATCCTTGCAAAGCATATATATCTGTGCATATCTTACCCATTGGGGCCTATGCAGTCGAACTGGACAAACTCGGTCGAGTGAGCAATCGCCTCTGTGTCTCTTGGCTCCAACACAAATTCACTTTGTTCACTCTCAGACTCTTCAGAATCTAAAGCACATGAACCCGAGTGACACCAAATAACACCAATTGAACCATTTAAACAAATCACTTGAACCGTGCATATGAATTATTGTTCATCTACTACGTCTTTAGAGCAAAAAAAAAACATAAATCTCACCACAGCTCGATAATTGTTACCAATACAGCAATTATTATGCTGTTAAAAATAGTCCAGAAGATAAAAACGCCTCTTACTTTCAATTTGAACGGTTATCTTGGACAATTTAATTTCGTCCAGCATACACCAAAAGGAAACTGATCGATTCGCTTTCAAGCCCAGCAGCGCCAATTCGCCTCTGTGAGTGACAAAACTGCTTAATAGTCCTACTGACTGCGATATCGGGCTGAAATATCTGGTTGAAACAGTCCTGCTAAAATGGTCAACCCAAGTAATCCGACTGCGTAGGTCCCCCGATATGAAACCTGATCTAAACTATATTTTATGATTGGATAAATTAAATGTTTTACCAATGTAAAGTATTTAATATTAACCAATCATGATCCATCTAACTAACAACCCACTTATTTGTAAGTGCTGAAGTTACTTGTAATTTCAGCACCAGAGAGATTTGAATTTAACTTAGAAATTAGTTGGACTCTCCCGAGCACTTCAGCAGCCGCAATAAACCAGTATACCCTAGATCTATTGAGCCTAGCAGAGACTAGTTAAACAACCTGAGACTAGATAGTATAAGAGTAAGATTAGGATCGGTATTAGACTAAGAAGTTGCACGAATCTATCCGGCCGAAAATAAGATAGCGTGACGAGCAGACGGTGTACCCTATCCGAAATTACTCTATGAGTTATACACCCCAGTCATAACTCATCTGGTGCGACCATAAGTCTCGAACAAGACCTTACTAGATTAGAATTAACCAAAAATAGATTAGAAATTAGACAAAAACATTTACAAAATGTTATACGACAATAATTTAATTGAAATGTCTCTCCGACTCAATAGATCAGAGCCAATATTCCGAACCATAACAGAACTACCCGGAATTGGAAGAAGACCTCGAACCAAAGACGACATACGACAAAGTAGAAACTTGCCGTATAGTTATATGATAGTTCGGCAAAAGCCAGAACAAACTTTTATATTTCGAATACTACTTGCAATGAATTTAGATTTCCATTTGCAAACATAAAACCTTGAAGTTACTCTTCAAAATCATTTAAGGCGCTAAACAAAATTAATATTATACAATAACGATTGATAAAAAGATCTAAGATCGTTTCCCTAAAACTCTGCAGTATTATACAAAACATGTTTGAAAAATATTTATTGGAAAACAAAAATAAAAATTAGTAGCATGACAATAAATGGTTAGTAATCATAAATCATCCTGTTGTTCCAGCTTCATCACCTAAAACATAACAGCAATCATCAACTCACTAATATCATAAAACACTAAATCTTTCCTTTACACACATTTAAAACTTTATTAAAACTTAAATTCACTTAATTTTAAAACCAGATCATCAAGGCTTATCCTTGGATCTTAAATCATTTTCTACTTAATTAAATTTTAAATTTGATCATCAAGGCTTATCCTTGGATCAAACAGAACAACTTTGTTCTCCCCCACCCACTTAATTAGTGTCTAACGACCTCAAACGTCGATTCACTACCCAACCCTTTCTAAAGACCCAAGACTAATAGAAATTTTTAAAACAAAACTAATCATTCAAATTAGGATAAACAGTGAAGAACTTCGGTTATTCATCCTTCACTTGACCCCCCCTCTTACCAGACCCAGGATAAATCTTAGACTTAGTAAGTTTAAAATAGTATCTAACGAACTACTCGCGTTCTAATTATACCTGAACCTTGTGGATCGATTTACTATTCTCCAACCCTTGAACACAATCACTACCCCTAAGTAAGATTAAGTAAGTTAACACCTTAGCTTATACTAGTCACGAGAAAGTAAAAATCATTCTTCGGAATCGATATACTTTTCTCTCCAACCCTGAACAAATAGACCCAGGTTAAGCTAACCAAAAAATCGTAAGAACTAACAGTTTAAGAAAATAGAAATCATTTAACAACCCTTTGCATCCGTCATCCTAAA
This sequence comes from Symsagittifera roscoffensis, assembly GCF_963678635.1. NCBI lineage: Eukaryota > Metazoa > Xenacoelomorpha > Acoela > Convolutidae > Symsagittifera > Symsagittifera roscoffensis. The sequence continues at coordinate 40,316,562 of NC_087070.1, forward strand.
CCTTATGTCATTTAAAAACCTAGGAAATAAACAAACAATCATTTTACACAATTGTGAAATAGATAACAAAAAATACGACCTTGTAATCACACCTCATACACAAACAGTTGGATACATTCGCACAAAACGACAAACACTAAAAAGAAAAATAATAACTAAACAAAGACAAATAACACGAAAAAGATTTTCAAAAAATCGAAACGCATTTTCAGAATCAGAAACCAACAGTTTAGACGAACTTTACAAATTAAAAGAATCAATAGATAAAAATTACCCACAACACGATCAATTATATTTTTCTGACTCAGAAACAACTTCAAATTCATCACAAAGAGGAAAAAGAAGAATAAAAAAGCAGTATAAACACAAACCAGTACATTTATACAATTGGAATCAACCAATTCGACACATCAATAATTACATATTAACAGTCATCGAACGGAAAAATGAGTTCAACACACACCCCAGGTGACGAAACTCCAGATGACGATGAAATCTTTCCTTTTATAGTAGATGCAGATACTGATAGAGGACAACACATATTTTGTCAAAATTTACTCGTAAATTTATTTGAACCCGGAATCAGTCCATGTAAAACAGAGTTCCCCGATGTAAAAATCAAAAGACAAATCATAGATCACTATCTAAAAGATATATGCAACATAACACAACAGTATGGAATCTACTCCATAGAATTCACTTCCCCAAACCATAATAATAGAACATATACTATTCAAACAGACGATCTTGATTTAGAATTTTCAAAAGTTTTTTCAGAATATATAAAAAGCATCCAATACCATAACTCACAAAGAGCAAACTCCATTTTCACTAATGAAGTTTTCGCAATAATATATAGTTATATTTCGATATTAGAAAACGAAATCCCATTAACAAATGTCTCACCGACAGAAACATCTAAACATTTAAGAGTACGACATGAAATCACACTACTCTCTAGTTATTTAAACATCATTAAAGAAAATTTCACGAAAGACGACGTTTCACAACATACAAAACACGATTTACAAAAAATTTTGGCATGGTTCATAATAGATTATTTCACACACAATATTGATTTAATTGCACAAGCAAGAAAAAATTTTAGACCCCAAAATTCGAACGATGATACCGCTATCACAGAACAATCAGATTATGTTTGGGACCCCGAATGGTCTCATCCCGCATTTATAAGCTTTCCACAATCAATCTCAAGTCAAGCAATAGGTACAATATCTTACATAAGAGATTATGTAAGAGTAATACCATTAACAATTGATGCAACACCATTAAACTATAATACATTTCTACCCGATACACAAAATAATAGTTTAAACTCTACAGTCATACACAACGAAAACCTCAATGGAACTAGGAATCTTACTCAACAAGATATCCAGACACCATCACACTTCATAAATGAAGAAATTGTACACACAACAACTACACAACAAAGTATTTCACCAATACGCCCAAATTTAACAACACCAAGAAATACAAATCCTTCACAAACACAGGTAACCTTACAATCAACCGTTAAACCTTCGGTTGCCCCTAAATATTCACATATGGATTACCAAACATACAGACCCATGACAATACCATCAAAACCACGCAAAACATTCACTAGAAACAACTTTGCAGACCATAATTATAATTATACACATCCATCAAAAACAAATTATCAACCACAAAGGAATTTTAATCAATATACAAAACCTCGAAACTGGGATAACCCAACGGCCCAATATAATTCCAAAAATTTTCAATCAAATCCTCCACAGGATCGCAGTGAAAATTACCCATTTTTTCAACAAAATAAAAATAAAAAACAAACACCTTATCAAATGGATTATTTATCCTCAGATGACGATTTCTTACAACCAGATATATTTGCACCAAATACTCAAGAATATCGTAGACAAGGAATACAGAAAACACGTACAAATCATAGGAATTTTTCTCCACAACCAATAGATGCACAACATCAACAACCAATTCAACAACAAAATCCAATTAATACACAATCTTTTCAACCAATTCAACAACAAAATCCAATGACTACACACTCGTATCAACCATCACAAATGCAAAATGAAATACCACTCCCATATTATCTTCAACAACATGAAATAACAAGAAACCAACTTTCAAATTTTTCTCAAATGCCAAATGCAGCAGAATCATTACAAATGACAATGAATCCATACCTAATGGGTGGATCATCGATAACATCAAACAAACCTTTAATGGTTTTCACAGGAACAGACCCTGAATACTCTGTAGAAGATTACTTAAATGCAGTAACAGCAAATTTGATTTTAAATATAGGACCTGAACCAATTAATACGCCACTACATCAAAACTGGATACATCGACGCACAGCGTTGATACAAACAACCTTAGATGGCGCAGCCCAAAAATGGTTTTCAGTACTACCTCTAGAAATAAAATCAAACTGGAAAAGATTTACACAAGAATTTTCAAAAATGTTTGACTCTGAAAGAAACAAACAACAACAAAGAGTTTTATGTAATGAAATTCGCAGATTACCAAACGAAACCATCAAGCAAATAGCAGTACGAATCGAAACACTAGTTCGAAAAGCATATTCACTAAATACACATGACTATAAAAACACAAAGATGACAGAAATCTTAATGATGACCTTAACACCACAATTAAGGAAAATAGCAATAAAAAAGAGAGCATCCCATCCTTCTTCAATTCGAGAACCCGATTTAGATTTTCGAAAACTAGTAGACAAACTAGAACAAGCAGAAATCACGATGAAACTAGAAGAAACGGAAAATCTGAAATTACAATACGTTAACAGAATTGAAACGACTCCCACTAATATTAATAATATACAGGAATCAGAAACAGACCTCGTTGAAAAAATCACTGAAATACTCAATATTTACGAAAAGAACCCGAACTTTAAAGGCAAACCATCTTTCAAAAAATGGTGTAATTATTGCCGACGATACGGACATAGTATTTCCGAATGTAAACAAAAACAGCAAGATAGTCAAAATAAACCTCAAAAATACAAAGAACCAAATAAATCATTCTATCAATACATGAAAAAAGATCAAAATTTACCGAACAAAACAGTTCACAGCAACAACAGTTCAGGAAAACCACTCCCGAACAATACAAATTATACAAGAAATCAATCCCCATATAACTCAAGTTATAGAGGAAGATCACCAGAACGAAGAAACACGTATAATTCATCACAAAATCACTACAATAGACCAAATAGTAGAAATAACTACTCCAGATCAAATTCAAATACACAACGATTTGTTTCTAGATCTAATTCCCAATCAAGAAATAACTACTATCCAAACAACCAATCACGAAATTCATCATACAATAGGAATAGAAACTACTCCTATAATCGAAATAGAAGTTATTCAAACAATCGAAACCAGAATTACCCGAACAATCGATCAAGGAATAACTCATATAATAGATCGAACTATAACAGACCAAACAATAATTACCAAAACAGATCGCGAAATAATTCACAAAATCGACACCCAAGTTATAATAATCGTTATAGAAATTATTCCCAATCACCACACCGGAATAATAATAACTATAATAACTCTAATAATCGTCATAGAAGCAGTACACCTAAACATCAAAGACAAATCAATCAAGTACAAGCTAATCCAGAAACAACATCAGACCCCCCAGGTATTGATAACACAGTAACTGATACGTTACAACTCAATCAAATAAACTGTACATCATCAGATTCAGAAAGTGATACTGAAAACACTCTTTCTATCAATATGATAAAAGTCGAAAATGACTATGAATCTGTCATATATGAACAACCCTTTCCATCACATATATATGAAAATCAATCAGAATTTCTTCAAAATTATTACACTACACCCATAAATTCCACATCAACGACGCAAGAAACAAACGAGATTAACACTACAGATCAAACCAATAAAAATACCAAAACAAAATGCTTGAATACAAACCATATTTATCAAAATATACAAAAAGAACAACCCAAAGAAAAAATTTGGACAATACCATTTCTCTTAGAAAGCCCAAGAAATAAAGAATTTCAACCACCAGACCTTGAAATAGATTTTTTAATTGATTCAGGAGCAGAATCAAACATAATAAACATTCCCACATGGAATGAAATAAAAACTTTACATCCAAAGCTAACACCTCTTGACACCTCCAGTAAGTTAGCAACAGCACAAGGATCAACATTGATAAACTACGGAAAAATCCAATTATTTCTCCTCCCTACCAGAACAATGGAGCAAAGTAAAATTCTAAACAAGCCATTTAAACAAATATTCCATATCACTGATATTAAATATAATATCATTGGAATACCATTTATTTCGAAGTATATACCAACAATTAACATCCTAAACAGTAAAATATTAATCAAAGATAAATATACAAAAACAAAAGAAACATCCCTAACATTTTTTCAAAGATTAAACAAACAACCACCATTCTTTTCAAAATTTTATCCAATATATAACCAACAAAGAAAACACCTGAAACCACTATCAGGAAACATCTATAATTTTTCAATCAAACAAGTTCACCAATATGATAAAGAACAAAACAAACAAAAATTTTATATGTCAGATTTTGAATTCAAACCTATTCATAAATTTTTCAAAATCACAATCTCATCCATAAAATATTTGAAAAATTCGAATTCCGATATCATTTCCTTACATGTCTATAACAATACACCTTACCAAGTAACATTACCTTTAGGACTTTTAGGATATTGTGAAACTAACGCTACAATATCACCAATACACGAAAAAGCCTATCGCGTAAATAATATACTCCAATTACTAGATATTTGCCAATCTACAATTCTTAATGAAGAATTATCTATAAATAATAAAATAAGTAACGAAAACAGAAATACGGATTATTTCACAAAAACTCCATATTTCAAACCTACATTCAACATCAGTAACTACACAGAGGACCAACAAAAATTTTTAACAATGTTTAATTTCCAACATTCACAAATAACACAAGACGAATTCGAAAAATTAGCCAAACAGCTAATTAAATATTCATCAGTCTATGCAACATCAAAATTCGATGTTGGCAAAATCAGTTCATCACTACATCTCCCATTAAAACCAGACGCAGTTTTCAAAAAACAGAGAGCAAGTAAAGTACCAATTCACTTACATGATAAAGTAAACAGATTACTCGATATTTTAGAACAATACAACATTATATCACCAGTTAATAAAGAAGAACAACCAAAAGGCAACACATTTATCAACCCCGTTATCATTCTAGCTAAAGGAGAATCATTAAAAATCGTTCTCGATGCTAGATACCTCAATTCACTTATAGATGAATCAAAATGTAATTGGCCCATTGAACCAATACAAGTTATTTTAACAAAAATAAACGGCAAATACTTTACAACCGCCGATATGAATAGTGCATACAATCAAATGCCACTAGATGAACAATCACGACGTTTAACACAATTTGTTATCGGAAACCAACAATATGAATTTAACCGCTTATTCTATGGAATATCCATAGGACCAGCAGCATTTTCAGCTTTTATGAGCAAAATTTTTAGACCACTAATACTCAAGAAAAACGCAATCACCTATCTAGACGATGTTTTTATGCAATCACAAACAAAAGACGAAATGTTCAATGTTTTAGAAAAATATCACCAAATACTTCAGAACGAAAATCTGAAGGCCGCCCCCGATAAATCACACTTCTTTTTGACAAGAGTTAAATTCTTAGGACATAACATAGAAAGAAAAACAATAACTCCACTGAAATCACGCATTGACGCTATTCAAAAACTTCAACCACCAACAAATAAAAAGAAAATCCAAGAATTTCTTGGAATGTTAAACTTTTTAAGTAAATATGTTTATAAAATGCAATTATATCTACGACCATTTTATAACATCCTTAGACAACAAAATAATTTTGAATGGAACACAGAACATCAAACACGATTTGAAGAAATAAAGAAACTTTTAACTGAACAAATTTCAAACACAATTCCAGATTCAAATCAACCATTTTATGCAATGTGCGATGCTTCGAACTTTGGCATCGGTGCAGCACTATTACAATCACATAATGGTACAAATAAGATGAACCTCATATCAGCAAATTCTCGATTATTCACTCAAGCAGAGCTACGACTCTCCACTCTAATGAGAGAATGTACAGCCATAATATATACACTGACAGAATATGAATTTCTGATACTTGGATCAAAACACCCAACAGTTTTATTCACAGACCACAAACCCATCATTTTTCTTTTCACACAGAAATCTAACCCAAACCACCGAGTTTACAGATTTCAACTAATTCTAATGAAATTTCCAAACTTACATATAGTTTGGACTGCAGGAAAAAATCTTGCATTACCAGACACCTTAAGTCGAAATACACCACCTGAATTACTTACACGAAAAACAACAGTTGAAATACCCAAGAACATAAAATTCTACCTTGCAGAAAACGAAACATCACCCCGATTGGAATGCAAATATGCAGTAAAAACTGATATTGAACAATCACAAATAAATAATTTACAACATTTCCCACTTTATTTAGATTGTCAAAATAATCATTATGAAGTTGACCTACTTGGAACATCAACTTTCAAACCAATCCCATATTCTCAATGGATAAAAAATAACACCCAACAAAAACGAACAAAACAACACCCGCCTAAAAAAGACCATTTTCCACTAATTGAAAAAGAAGATTTAACTGATAAAATAAATTTATCAGGACCACAAACAAATGATTCAAAATACACAATAAATCAAGTTTTTGACCTCCATGACCCACTTGATACAATACCCTTATCTAGATTAGAAATCGAAAACATTTTCCTCCCCCCAACAGAAACAATTACAATTTCAACACTGAAACAATATCAAAACCTTGACCCAGTAATTCGACAACTGAAATCATGGCACAAATATAAAACTAAACCTATCAAAGCAGATTCAACCATTCTAGGAAACAAAACACTCCTCCGATACTTTCGCAAATTTAACAACACAACAATTAACGAAAATACAGACCTTTTAGAGTATAACCTGAATGAATCTACAGTTCCATGTCTCCCTATAAGTATGATTCTTATAGCTTTTAATATTTCACACACACAAAATATTAAAGGACACTCTGGATCAGAAAAAACATATTCAAATTTTATACAAAATTTTTACTTCCCAAATGCACCAATCTGGATAAAAGTACTATGCAATGATTGTATAGTATGTCAACTGAATAAACCTTACCCAAATCAAAAACAAATAGCACAAAAACAAGATTTTAAAGGACAAAGTTTGTACTTTAATCATCGTATCTCATTTGATACTAAAGGACCAATTTCACCCTCATCAGAAGGAAACTCGTACATTATGGTAATTGTTGACGCATTTACACATTATGTAGCACTTAACCCAGTACCACATTGTAATGCTTATTACGCATATACAACACTTTATGAACACTGGATAGCAAAATTTGGACTACCAGAAATTTTAGTCACAGACAATGGTACAGAATTCATAAATAATGAAATAATAACACTATGTCATTTATACAACATTAAACACAAACCACGTACATCTCATGCACCTTGGACAAACGGCTTAGTCGAAGGTATGAACCGTTCACTACAAGAATATCTTAGATGTATCATCAACGGAAATGATACAAAATATACCGAATGGTCAGCAGATGTAAAATTATTTCCCTTAGCATATAATTCACAAATCACGACAACTTTAGGAATGTCACCATACGAAATGGTTTTTAACCAAAAGCCACGCAAACCAATAATGTTTACAGCAAATTCTCATAAAAACGCACAAGGTTATTGTCAACCAAATAAAGACTCAATTTGTTATAACCTCCCATTACATACGCACGATGAAGATCATTTTCATCACCCACAAATTCTTAAATTAGCCTCCGGTACACACACCGAATGGATTTTAAATAGAGATAAGAAACACAATGAAATTTTCCAAAAAATAACGAAAAAGTTATTACAAAGACAAAACATAAATGACCAAATCAATTCACGTTTTACACCAGCTTCCGATTTAAAAATTGGAACATTTGTTTTAATACCTAATTTTAATACTCAAAAAGGAATTTCTAAAAAATTACAACCCCTCCGAAAAGGACCCTACCAAATAATTGCAAAACCCACTGATGTCACATATAAAATTACCGACTCAAACAAAAAAGAAATCGTTCAGCACCGAAACAACCTATTACCTTATTACCCAAAAGAATACGCACTCCGCGAATTAACTCAATTATATTCTTTCACAGGATTAAAAATCATTCAAAACGAACCACATCTGAAAAACACAGAACAAAATGATAACCCCACCAAAAATCAAAACACAAAACCAACCGCCACCAAAAACAATACACAAAACCATAAAGAATCTCCAAAACCAAGAAAAAATAGAAAAATGACAGAACAAATAATACCCCAAGAAGAAATAGACAAATCAGAACATAGAAAAACATCAAGACTCCGAAATCAACCACGTAAAAACTACAAAATGTTCATCCCTCAATCTAAAATATTAAAGAAAGTAGAATTTAAAAAGTAATTTTAAGATTTTATACTTCACAATCTTGAAACCTCCGTAACATTTTTCATTTCATTTTTTCAAAATAACATGCTCACAAGTACGCAATAATTCTAGTTCAAAATAGACCAATAGGATTCATCCAATCCGCCACTTTCTCTAACTCAAACTAAGATCAATTAGACGAATAATCTAGAACTCCAGGCACATCTCTAACTATAACTTTACAACCTCCAGGTCAAAAATAAGCAAACCACTCCAACTTGACAGCTAAAATAAATATCACCATAATACCGTACCCCTCCCTTATCTAATAACCCAAAGATCAACAATATTTCCCCAACTCAGACCACGAATACCCCCAAAACAAATTTGATAACTTAGCCTAAAGTAACAAAATGAAGATTTTAATTAGCCTAAAGTATAAAAATCTCACCATACCCCGGATCATTTGACAAACAAAAATAAAGAAAAAGACGACCTCCCAGTCACCATGAAAATTGCCCCCAACAATTTTTTACAAAACTCAACCCACTTGTCAAAAAACTAATAAATAATTCGACCACACTAGAAAATCGCCTCAAACAGCAAAAAATATTCGACCAAGAGATCATTTCTTAAATGCTTTTCTCTCAAACAGTTGCTCAAATACTTATAAATTTTAAACATTTTTTTTCAATACTTGAAGCCTTTATAATATTTCTTTTTGATATACTTGAATCTTTTCTAATAATCTTAATCATTTTTTGTAACATTTTTTTAATTTTCTACACTATACTCGAACTATTCCTCCAACTTTCCAAAACCCTTGAATATATCCACAGGTACGATTTTAACAACTTGTCTAAATGATACGAACAATTTTCAGTAGAACTGATATTTTTTTATTGTTTGTAATTTTCATAACATTTTTATCATCCCTCATTTTGACCATATGTAAATGTATAAAGAAAGCAATCATCACATTTGCCCTAGCAACAATTTTTCTAATTATTTTTTTGGAAGAATATTATAATAAACATAAACCTTCCCACTAAAGTAACAATTCAAAAATCCATCAAAAATTGCTACCCAACAGTCACAGAATCAGTCTTCACCGACATCATCCCAAGATAATCCAACACCACCTTCAACTACTCAAAATCCTCAAACATCTACACGAATTTCTTTTCAAGACAATCCATACACTTTTGAAGAACGGCACGCTCGTTTATCTGAACCACTAGAACCAGTTCAACGACAAGCATCCCTAAGTGAACCAACATACAATCTTTACCCAACACTACCACAAGAACTAAGTAGAATACGAAACCTTAGTCAAAACCAAAACACAACAGACATAAATAGACAAATTATACATCCTCGACGAAATAGAAATTTTCAAACTCCCCGAGTTCATTTTGATATACCTCAATCCCCATCACAAACCACTCCAGAAAACACCACTGGTATCACACCAGAAACTCCTACACTTTTTTCACAACGAAGCACTTCAAGTCTACCTTCAGACTACTTAGGTTCAACACCAACATCTGAACAAGCACGAGAAAATCCTTTTAACCCCCCAAACCTAACATCACGACTGCCATATTGGACTACACATTCATTTACACAAGGTGAACCAAATTTAGTCAATGACCCCATAGATATTTCTACGGATACAACAACATCCTCATCACTACCAGAAACATTATCACTACCATCAACACCATCAATAAGCCAATTTTCACCACTACCCTTTAACTTAAATTTTCCAAATAATCTCGACGCCAGATATCGAGAACAATCATCAATAAATATTCCTTTAAGATTAGACTGGAATACATTCACAGCACCTCCACCATTATTTGGACAACATCAAGAAAGTAACCGCCTTCATAACTGGGCACTTAATAGATTACAATATCGCCAAGATATTCATAACGATATCCGTGATCACAATATTCAAATACTCCAACAAAACAGTTTACAATTAAAGTTTGAAATCACAGTTAAGTTAAATAACATTACCCAACATCCCTACCCATTAAATCCACCTAACATAACAGCTCAATCACTACCACCACCGTTTATAACTACTGAAGTAATATATAAATACGACAGATACACCAAAAACACAATTGGCTACATTACATTTTATAACCCATACTCAGGATTATCATACACATGTATATTCTAAAATTATTAATTTTTCTCCAACTCCCTTTTCTAGTAACCTCAAATCAAAACATAAACCCTTCCCCTCGTACAGGACCACAAGATTTATTAGTAACACATTACGATTGCGAAGAAAATGAACAAAAAACACTACACAAATATGCAATAAATCAAGTATCACAATGTGAAACAGAACCACAAGCTATAGAAACCACAGATATTATAGCAACACTCTATTCCAAAGCCCGAGCAACAACAGTTACAGGTTATAAATTCACAGCGACATTTTCCGAAAAGAAAGTACATTGTTCACAAGTCTCAAACGGCAACAAAAACCGACTTGACCATGAATCATTCTATCAAAGTAATATAGAACGCCTCTTACATCTCAATCCCGACGATTGTAAAAATGAATTACTTAGACTAAACATCACACAAAATAAAAACTCCCAAAGAAAATTAGTTAATTTTCAAGTTTTTTCAGACTCTGTACACCAATCACAACTTGAAAGACACCAAGGACATATAAAACTAGACGAAAAATACCCGTATAACGGCGCACACGGACGATTAACCTATGACCTACATGATAAACATTGGATACCACACATTGGTATAAATAACCCATCAAACTGCAAAGCAGACACGAAAAACAAAGGATACCAAGAAATAATGTTTTTCGATTGGAAAATACAACTCGAAAAAATACAACTCACACGAGATTTATCTGATAATACAATGATCTATCAAGGAATCCGACTACCTTGTAAAAATGATCAAGGATATTGCGACCCTACAACAAGAACACAAGCAACAATTGTTTGGTTCCCCGAAGATACATGTACAACATTTCAAGTAGCAAAAATACACGCTCGTATGATAAAATTTCACGAAAAATATTTTATACAATCAATTCCTTATGAACAAGTCCATCCATCACGCAAACTAAGTTCCGATTTTAGAAACATAGACAATATAGAAAATAAATTGACACGTTTTCAAATATATCAAGAAACAGAACTTGCATGTAAATACAGGAATCCACTTCACAGAACACAATACTCTGAAATATTAGTTGAATACGAAAAAGGATTCGACATGACCACTGGAAAAGTAAAAATCGACCCATATGCCACAGGTCATCCTCTAAACGAAGGAACATCCTATATACCAGTTAATTTTGAAAAAAGTAACGGACAACCTGGTGGACATCTAAAACCTTATGACACCAGAAGCACACGCTTACAAGAATTATCACTAATGAATACTACATATTTCGGTAATATCCACTATGATATTCATTTGGATATGAAACTAGACTATACAATTAGCCGCATTTTTCAAGAAATGTCACTCTCCGAATTAGAAACACTACACCAACTATGCGAATTAGAACGAACACAAATATTACAATCACTTGCACTAGCAGTATTAAAAATACCCTACGCAGGATACTTATTATCAGGAAATAGATCAAATTTTTTAGACTATGAAGGAAACATCTTATGGTTTTATACTTGTACCAAAAAAGTATCACCACTATACGTTTTTGAAGATAAACGATGTTATAAAAGAATCCCTATCTTTTATAAGAATAAAGTACATTTCGTGGATACACTTTCACGAAGAACCTATTTCTGGGATACCGCAGTCCCATGTGGATCAGAAAATAGCCACAATGTAGTACAACTAAACCCTGATGAAAATAAATATTATCTTCTCACTCCATATCCCACATTAATGCAATCACTCAAAAAATTTTCACCAGAAAGCATTCGCGCTATCGCTCGAAACCCAAATATAGACTTACAATCAATAGGAATATACTCAAAATCAGATATTCAACATCACATTAGAACACAACAATTCCAGGAATTATTAACACAAATGGACACAATACAAAGACAATCAATTGACCAAAACTTACGCAAACTTGCAGAAACCGCAGGTTTTACCGATATCTACACACAAGACTATAGCGGATATTTTAAAGACATTAAAGATTATATATATCTAAACGGTGAAAAATACCGTCCCCAAGATATATCACCAATCAACATTTTTAGCTTTGTTACACTCAAAAATGAGATCCTCGATTTTCTAGGATGGCCCTACTACATCTTAGAAAAATTGACTATTTTATACGCAATGTTTAACTTTATTGGATTTCTTTTCTCACTCTTAAAAGGAATCTACAATACATGTGCTATACACACACAAGTAAACAGACAAGCAAGCGTAGCACGCATACTCTTTGCAGGATTTTTTGGAATTTTTTCCACATCTATAAACAAAATTCTTTTAGACGCACAAATAAAAGAATATAACACAAAAATAACAACACGACAAAATACATACGACGAAGAACATAACAATGTCGACACACAGCCAACGGCACCACAACTACCACCCCTACCAAATAATCATCCACTATCCCTAGTCCCACGAAATTTTCGAAATTTAGCAATCACACATAATCCAAATTTTCGACTCAATACATCACAAAGTCCCGTCCAACATATAATGACACACCAGTCACAAGATGATAATACTTATGAACAAATTATTGAACAACCCCATACCACCGCTTTTCAGTCTCAAAATAATAATTTTTTTAGCCCACGATGAGCCGCCAACTTGGATCACTACACCGATCAAATTCCCATCCAACCAATCTTACCTCTTCAATCCCAATCATACCACTTTTTGCTTTTCCGCCACCCGATTTTCCATCTAGCAATGTAACATCAGGCATGAATTCCGACACTAACTCACATATTTCAGTTTTATACTCCATCTCACAGCTAAATAACCCGAATATTGAAACCCCCGATGAATTTGCCGACTCAGAACCATCCCCATCCAATAATTTTCATAACCCTTCTAATTTTTCTCAACCTCCTTTTCAACCCATATTGTCCAATAACCCCGACCCAATCACTCCGACACCCTCTTATGCTTCCCAAGTTACCCCAACCTACTCCTCATACCAATCTGACCAATCATCTCATTCTCCAGACACCCCCCGAATCTCCCCAGAGCTAGATAATTTTATTACCCTCCAACAGCAACCCTACCACCTTAACACCCCGACAATAAACCAAATCTCCTCCACTACAAATTCATCCAATCCCCCTACACCCTCTTCAAATTATACTGAATCATTAACACCATCATCCACATCCACTATATCTTCACTAAACACTAATAGAGCTTACCGCACTTTTAAAAGAAAATTCCCCAACCATCCTTTCCCAGCAAAACCAGGAACAGCCCGTGAATACATCAACCACCCCCAGCATACTAACACTAAAGAATTTTTAGCTATCACTTTACCCTCATTTCCACAATACACCTTAAACACCCCTCACGACGCTAACGAAACACGCAACTTTGTAGATGAATACGTTTTAATGCCCACTCTCTCTTGGACCTCATACTATCATTTCACTAACCCTCTTTGCTTACCTTTATCCAGCACTTCCATCGATATAGACCGAAACAAAGACATGCTATATCGACTAACTACACCACTAACCGCTAGACAGTTTACTTACGTTGGATATAAAAAATCACTAAAAATACACACTGCACCTAGAGCTAATGAATATACGCTAGAATACTACGATCACAACATCATCAGAGCTAACCAAGATCAATTCTTAGATGACGATCGCTTCGCTAATCCACAAATCACCGAGAAATTTTTCATCAAGACACCATATATATTTACACTAAACATCTTCGACCGCAAGTTTGATCACATTATTTCAGAAGCACTAACAGACACACAAGCATACGAAAGTTTTAAAGAACGCTTCCAAATATTTTCACTAACCTTTCATTTCCTTGCACCACACGAAAGAGATTTACACTGCTCACACGATATTATGTTGCGCACTAAACAAACACATACATACAGTTACTATCGTTTCATCCAAAATCACTTTGACCTCCACACACCCTCTAGACAACCACACCATCGTTTCCAATTCATCAATTCAAAATACACTTCACCGTATTTCCTAAATTTCACATATTGTATTAAAGACACTAACCTCCATGGTATTCTTCGTAATTATGACCCCATAACCCAAATGTACATTTTCTGCCCCATCACCAAAACCTTCAACGCCGAAGAATCCCGACCCTTCCTTATCCCGCACGAATTCCTACAACCTATAGAAATCCCAATTTTAGAATTCATCCACAACACTAAATTTAACCACAAATTATATAACTTAATCCAAAACACACCTTATGAGTTTGCAGTAGGCACTGAAGAACTAACCACTATTAAGGCACTTCAATTGCTTTGGCCACTGCTTCAAACTAAAAATATCATCCGCATCTTAGCTAAACTACTAACAACTTCAGAACTAATTCACGACATCTTCCCCCACGGTTTTTTCCCCGACGACTAACAGGTAAGTATGAATTAAGTAAATATTACTAATTAATTACAGTATTAAAAACTCACCATTCTTTATTCATGTTTTCTTTAGATTTTTAGCCTTCATCCTAGATCATCTGAAAAATTCACAAAAGAAAAATAAAAAATAGCAAACTTCTTCAAAACTGTTTAAGACCCTATTAAACTTTTGCACCAACAATTAAATAAATATAATACCAATGCAGTAAATTAATTTATAAAATTTCCCCCCAAAAGCAGTAAATCTACATATGATGAAAATTTGTATCTTAAAATTCCCCCATAACTAGCAGTAAATTTCCAAATTCTATGCAGTAAATTAATAAAATGCAATTGCAGTACTAACCTTTTGATATTTTCATTCATTCGAACAGAAATTCTATCCACACTCGCACAGCTCGCCCACGAAGAATTGTTTAAAATAATGAATTTCAGTTTCAAGTTTTCACACTCAACAACTCTAACATACAATAACATGTTTCAAACTTTCCTTTAACCCGGTTGGAAAGGAATCATATACTAAACAAAACTAACCAACGCAGCTTACTAAATACCACAAATCATAGAATAACAGCATGACTTAGAAAAGGAAACCAACGGTATCCAAACCGGATTAACCCAGTTTAAAACTGGATAATTTATTCTTTTGAAGACTATTACAAAGTCTTAGAAAGAAATAATAAAACACAAAAAAGTCGAAAGACAAACCCATACCACAAACAATTTGCTTTTTGGAAAAAGTACATAACCAACAAGACATAAGTAAAACCACAACAAACCCAACATAAAACGTTGTCACATAACAGGACCCCTCACAAAAACCGCATGAAATCATACTCCCACACCTGGCCTAACCCACCAGGAAGGACGTCCTGAGCATGCTCTATAGCCGGCCTAACCCACCGCGCTACATCCACGCTTTGTGACCACACCTTTATTTTTAATAAGAGCTACTCAAGGGTGAGTAACTCTTCAAAATAACCGAACTAAAACAAAAAGCTTTTGTGAAAACAACTAACTAAAATCATTATAAAAAAATATTAAACTAATAAAAGTTTTATAAAATGTAAAATCACATGATGCAATATATAGATCAGAATACAACACCAAGGACGAACATCAAAAGACAAGACGACCTCACTACACTCGAGAGAGAATGACCAACTACAATCGATATGCCGCTCACAATCACAACTCAAAGGATTTAGAGTACGACTTGACTTCGCAGAAAAGGACTTCATTGAACTAGACCAATGACCACCTCGATGTTCAAGTATACGTACAGATCCGAGTAACCAGGCATCCCCTCCACGCACAATCTCCACGCCATTCCCAAACTAGATCATACACAAAAGAAGTTCTCCACGCAGAACAGAAAAACCTGACATAGCCAACCATTCTGGAATCAGAATTGACTTTGTTGCAGAGACTCAGTCGTTGTCACAAGAAGAAGCGAAAGAAAATTATGATGTTCGCCAAATACCAACGTCCATCATCCACCCTTGAATTACAGAAGAACTGTTCTAAAAAACTCTGTAAAACCCGGATGGGTGAAACCTGATCTAAACTATATTTTATGATTGGATAAATTAAATGTTTTACCAATGTAAAGTATTTAATATTAACCAATCATGATCCATCTAACTAACAACCCACTTATTTGTAAGTGCTGAAGTTACTTGTAATTTCAGCACCAGAGAGATTTGAATTTAACTTAGAAATTAGTTGGACTCTCCCGAGCACTTCAGCAGCCGCAATAAACCAGTATACCCTAGATCTATTGAGCCTAGCAGAGACTAGTTAAACAACCTGAGACTAGATAGTATAAGAGTAAGATTAGGATCGGTATTAGACTAAGAAGTTGCACGAATCTATCCGGCCGAAAATAAGATAGCGTGACGAGCAGACGGTGTACCCTATCCGAAATTACTCTATGAGTTATACACCCCAGTCATAACTCAGATATTGCATTTGATTGGTCAATGTCCTTCTCTAGATTTTCATCCCCACATTTTAAAATCAAAGAAGATCCATTTTGTCCAGATGTCACTGATACGTCTTTGAATGCATGTGGCGAAACGTTAATGACTAAAACAGTTTAAGAATCATTTTGAGAAATCAAAATACTGAAGATTTTCCTAAACCACAGCCACATCCTTTAAAATTTAATGACAGATTTGAAAAACGTGAAGCATTTTGACCAGCTAAATATGGCTCGGACTCTGTCATCGTGAAAGCATGGCATCTTCTATGGATGAATGAATTATGTTTAAGACCGTTCAACAGCTTAGAACGTCAGAAAAAAACGCTCAAAAAATGTCGAAGATATCATTGATGACGTTTTTGTGAATTTTAATTTCAAATCGCTCCAATTTTCTTAGTTGTGTACTTCTGGCTGTTTAGTTTTTAACTTCCGACTTAGATCCAGCATTTTTCCTGCATAGCAATCAGTTATTATAATTCAGAAAATCACCAATTCCTGATAAAGTTTTAAAGCTCTCAATTAAATTTGAGGCTCTTCAAAATTGCAAATCCTTCTTTCAGATTACAGAGAAATCAATTTCAGCGCTGGTTGATATCAGCCGTTTATTCTCAGCTGGACACTTTAAACTTACAAGGTGTGCACTTTGGATCAACAGTTGGGCTTTATCGGATCCTGACATGTCATGTCACATTGCAGGCAGATAAACAATCTGTCAGCTTTCTCAGAAGGTTTCTAAGCTGTGCTAGATAGCAGTGGCAAACATGATCTAATCACTTCTCTAGTGGCTCTACTTGTTTGATATTGTAACTTATTCGATTAAGTCGGTCCAACTTCAATCCGTTTAATAACTGTAAGCCTTCTGTAGGGCTATATGATTCCGTACGTTCAGTCACGTTAAGCAACCAAAAAACAAGCAAACGGATTTGTTGTCACTGTTGGTCAATTTATGTCAATTTTGGAAAAAGGATGTTTAAAACGTTTTAAACGTTTATAATGTCGTTGATGTTTGAAATGTCAAAATTAAAAACTGAGCAAAAACGTTTATTAATGAAGCTCAATCATCAAGAGCACGCATAAAAAATGAAAGTTTTGCAGTTTTTGCACTGTCCAAGTTGTTACTTTTTCCGTCTTCAACCATTCCCATTGTCGAGAAAACTCTTTCGAGGCCGGCCGAGGTGGGAACTAGTGCAAGTAATCTCAAGCACATATCGGAGAACACTTCTGGAACAGTACCCTTTACCATTTAAACCCAATAAAAGTTCCCGATTTCACAATTGGATGCACGGAAAGTTTGCTCAAGGTTGCTCTTTCCACCTCCAATAAAGTTCATGTAATACGAATAACACTGGGTTTTCATTTTCAACCCAGTCTGCTGTTTTTTTTCCATTCAGATGATGATAGGTCCCTCCCAAAATACCGAGGATGAATGGCATACGCAGTGAACAATGCTGGTCCCAAAGTTTTAAAGTATCTTTTCTCTGCTAGCTCAATCCATTCTCTGGCTTCGCTCCCAAAAAGACGGAACTCAGCTAAAATAGCTTTTTATGCTGCAACAGAGTCTGCAACTGTTACATGGTCGCCTTGGACTTGTTCAGAGCTAAAAAAAACAGGCTTCAATGACTTTAGTGCTTCTTCACTGTGTTGGTACACAACTAAGTCACTCAATATTTTTTGAACTTCCTTTGCAGGTTGTTTGGAGAAATAGTCAGGGTTAGATGAAACTACGGTACGAAGTAGTTGCCAGTTCTTAATAAAGCATTCCAGGATTTTTACACTGCTACTCCATCTCGTTTTGCAAGGCAATGGCGGTTTAGTTGATCCCTCGGAAGCCTTGAGCTTAGTCGGCAGTTTATATCCTGGGTGTAACATCTCAACAAAGTTCCTAAATTGTTTGCTCTCAACAGCGCGAAACGGGATATTGCAGGCAAAGGTTTCCCCAAGAGCTTTGTCAAACTTTAATTTGTCATAGTTAGTCGTTCTGACCACGAAGTCGTTGACTTTTCGTTGTTTTGGAGTGCTCGGAGTATCAGTATCGTTTTAACAGTGTTTAAAACGTACTGTGTTATTAAAGGACCAACACTGTTTGTTGTCCAATAAACAATATCACAATCACAAGTTCTGAACCACAAAATTATTGACCGAAAATTATTAAGTAAGTCCAACCGCCTCAAAAACCATAATTAGATTAAAGAGCCATAAATAGTAACATTTACGAGAAACAATAAATTAAAATATACAAATACTCTTAAAAGACAACACAGTACTCAATTTATTAACTTGCATGGCTATTATTTACTCGGAACGACGACAACAGGCGAAAGTCGACTTAAAACATTTCCGAAAAGCGACAATTTGCAAAGAAAGTTAAACACATTTATTTTGCAAAGTTGAAATATTGAAAACTTGTGCCGACCATTCGATTATCAGATGCCCAGAACTAATTTTTTTTCCCACCAAATTAGCCCGAGTTAACTTCTGAATAGGGGTATGTAAATACATGAAGTTGGTCAAGCTTAAATCATCATCGTAAATAAGCGACATAGGAAGAATCTGGAAGGAATCTCACTTCCTATCCAATTACTTTATGCTGGAGAAGCGCTTAAAATCTTTACGTTTTCAACCGGATTCGTGATAAAAACTTAGAATATCGTTGCCTGTGGGCTGTTTAATAGACCACAAAATGAATTTGAGCAGTTTTTTGAAACTGTTGTCTGAAAATATGTCTTGGTTTAAGTTTCGGCATCCAAAAACGCATTTTGAATTCTTAAATTCATTTAGATCCTTCGACCGATAACAATATCAACATTTTGTCATTAGCTGTATTTCTTAAAGAGTATGGCAAGAGTTTGCTATTAAAAATATTTCTGTGAAAAGTACCTTGGACCTGGGAGCAGAGAGATGGGCGGGGCTGTTGAATCTTCCTTCTCACTCTGGTGTTCAGTAGATGAGGCGAGGAAAAAGTATCCCACCCACAGTTCATACTTGCTAAAAAGAACACATACAAAAAATGATACTTTTTTTAAATGATACAAAATCGGATATACAAAAACCGTGGAGCTTATCATAATGTTTTCTTTGTGAAACAGAGGCGAAGCAGAGCTTCGTACCACTTGCGATATAAAATGTTTGTTTCAAATTGACTTCAGAAAAGCATGCTAAATTAAACTATTGAATGTTACTCTTACGTAGCGGTTAAAAATCGGACCATAATTTTACAGAGAATCGCTGAGCAGTAGGAAAAACAAGGTTTTCTTATTAAAAAAACAGAAGCACGAAAAATCTTCTTTGCTCATTAAACGACAAAATATGAGACCACCAAGCAAAAAAATAATCGAAGAAAAAGAAATTAAAATAAATCGGCATGGACAAGATCATTATATATCTGTTGGTTGAAATGAAAAACAAATGCTTGGAAAATTGCTGAAACCCTCTGAGTTTGGTTGCTTGAAACTTATTTCATTTTCACAAAAATTTCCGATTGCAGTGCAAGTTGTTTATATTGTGTTGTGTGTGTAGAATTTTAGCTAATTAGGCATAATCGACAAAAAGTAGTCTTTAAAAAATGAATACAAAAAATGGGAAGTTTTTTTGCACAATCAATTTAGAGAACTTTTTTGACCGAAGAAGAGCTTTATGCATCGTCAAAAATTAGTTTTTCTTCTAGTAATATCAAGTTTTTCAGTCTAAATGACCATTTTTCATAAAACTAACGTTACGCGATCGACACCAGAACAAACTTTTGAACATTTTTCATTGTCGTTCGGATCAAAACGCTTTAATATGAGATATCACTCGACTAAAACCGATGATTAATTGTGGTAACTGATTTTGAGTGGAAAATGAGAAAAAAATAAAACACCCGAAGAAAAAAGTGCCTCCTCATTTATAATGGTCGTAACAAAATAGATTTCAAAATGATCTGACTATAAAACAAAGGCGAAGCAAATCTAAAACAAAACAAAAATTGAAAAAAAAAAACTCAAAGAATCCGTTTTTTCATCTCAAAACAATTAAAATTTTAAAAAAGGACAAAAAAATTCCTGAAATAAAACTACCTACGGCGCTAGAAACTTTATAAAGAGCTTTCGAATTGCTAAAAAGAAACCGAACCTTTGCCGACAAAAATTAGCAGACACGAAAGTCGATTTCCAGTTTCGGCAAAAAACGGGTGCCACTGAAATCGAAGTTCTGTGAATTGTAGTCTCAAGCATGGGTGTTACCACTGAACTAAATGCTCAGAACACCTCTTGAACTCATAAAGAAAACAACTTCCAAAAACTTTTAATGAACAGCATGAAAAAAATTTAAAAAGCAAAGAAAAATAGGCGCAACTTCTTGGAACTCAATTAATTGCCCAAAACCGGAATACACGAAAAGTTATTTTAATTCGACTAAAAATGCCCAAAATTAAAAAAAAATTGGTGCTGCCTTAACTAGGACGATAAAAAATGCAGATAAACAGACCCACAAAGATTTTTTTGACGCGCGATCAAATTTCAGCTTACAAAAAAAGAGTTCCTGGCCGGATTCCAACTTTTGACTTTATATGCAGGTGCGCTACCTCTTCGCCACAAACTGACCTTTGAGTTCATAAAAGCCAAAGGCAAAATGATTCGAGTGATTCTGTTAAAAAACCCGAAAAAAGTCTATATTCTGGTTTAACAACGCTTGCTAATTGCAAGCGTAAACAGTATGAACACACCTTGGCTCAGGATTGCCGACAGCATAACAGTCAACTTCAGGTCTGCCTGTTGAGTTAAAGGCCGGTACTACTACAACTGGAGTGATCTGGGTTGTAAAGCTAGGAGCTATTGGCACATCTGATTCTCTGGTTGACACTGCATCTGATAAAGCTCCAAGTAAGATAAGTAGCGAGGTAAATAACACCAGAGTCCGCTTCCACGAGGCTGAAAAAAAAACTTGAACCACAGGTCAGCTGATCCGCTTCTGAACTAAATAATGTAGAACAAGCATGATATTTGGATCCATAGAAAGGGCAAGTACAGGCCCCAACACTTTACGAAGAGATCAAAGATGCAAATACACAGAATTTTATGCCATTACATTTGCAAAAACATCGTGGTCCAAAAAACTGTCTTCGGAAGTAGACCCAACAAACGGAAGTAGACCCAAAATAGTAGGGACCCAACTATCATACGTATGCGAATGTTGTTTCTAAGCTACAACTAAATACTGATATCTATATTAATCAAAATGCAACCCGCCAAAATTATTTAAACAGGGTTATTCAAAAGTGTTTGCCAAAATTGATAAATGTTGGTCGAAATCAAGGATGGTAGATTTTCGGTGCATTTGGATTGAGCTTAAACAACACTTTCGGCAATCCACACACGCATGCTATCAACTTACCTTGACATTGAACTTGGTTTTTTCTTATTCCGGATATAGAAACAGAGAAGCTGCTTGGAAAAAAATTCATTTTTAAAAGTTAGTCAAGTAAATGTTTTTCAGCTGAAATTTCAATGACAAATCAGAAAGTATAATTTTGAACAGTTAATTTAGAATTAAACAAGAATTGTTCGATATTACAATTTGCATTAAATTATCAAGCTGTTTTCGTATAAATAAACCAAGTCAAATTCTATTGGACGAAAATGATAAATTCAGATTTCATTTAAAAGAAGAAACGCATTTTCAGACTGAATTGAATAAATGCCTTTTAACTCAAATGGTCCCAAAATAAATAGTTTAACACAATTCTTTCAGTTTTTCAATAAATTTGGCGTATCATTTTATACCGAATTAGCATGTTAAAATTAAATTCAAAAACTAATTTGCAGTCAAATAATTTTTTGTAGAGGGATCATATTTATACATGTTTGAGATTTTCAGTTCACATCGCCTCCCAGTTCACATCGCCTCCCAGTTCACATCGCCTCTCGTACAAACGGCGTCTGGAGGATGATCTTAACTTGTTTCTAAGTTCAAATTTTCAGTTAATTAGAATCGAGTATTTTACAAGCATCTAACAGCTAATTTAAGCCAACTTGAAGAGAGGGGAGCTCAAATTAACTGGGCCAGATTTGAAATTTTATGCCCATATCTTCGAATACCGATTTTATTGTCTTGCTCAACTTAGCGTTAGTTAAATAAAATTGAATTGCTTTACTATTTGCAATAACATTAAGACTTTTACTATCGTCTGAGCAGCAAAAATTTCCGGACAAGTTAACTCGCAAATACTGAAACATTGAGCCAAATTTGGAAAGAACTAAATTCCTTCCTTAAAACAATTTAGGATCTTTTTACTCAAAACATATAAAACCCAAGATTCAAAACCCACTCAACAGCTTTGTTTTGACTTTGATAGAGTTTGATCTAGCCGCCTTGGTTATAAACCGAGAAATACTTTACATTGCCAAAACATATTTTGAAAAATTCCAATGAACTCGAGAAAACTTGAAAAACTACTGATCAATTTGGAGGATTCTACCAGGATAAAAATGACCTTGAAGCTCTTTGAACTTCAATAAAATTTAACGCAGAGGTAAAATACATTCTAAAATCATTTAAAACATACTATTTTAGGACAGGAAAAAACAAACAAACAAACACAGAGGCGAAGCCGAGCTTCGCAACCACTTGCGATACAGCACAAAGAAATAATAAATAAAAAATGTTGAGCAAAACAAGAATAACCATTTTCGTATGTCTCGATTAAAGATAACTATGAGCCTAGCTAAAGCTGGAGGTTGGTGTTTTGATAACTGTGTTATATGTGTGATGAAATGGGCAATTTCAAAAAGTGACTTTATCCAAAACCATAGTTGTGTCTCTACTAAAATAAAAAAACTATAATTGTCTTCCTACTAACATAAAAGAGAGGAGCGAAATAATATGAGAAATTGAAATCTTCCCATAGACATAACATAATTCTAACAAAAAACTGAGGAGACGCCGCTTCTACAGGAAAAATTCTGGCAATCGGTTCATTCGAATGATCCCCAGGGAAGTTAATTTTCCAAAAAAACGGTCAAATTTCAAAAACTTGACTTTCGGAAAACAATCTTTTTTTTCTGCAAAAACAAAAAATTCAAAACGGATTCAAAATTTAAAAATAATAGACTTTTCCGAGGGCTATAACTTTTCGTATACTAAAATTTGGTCGTAGCCAAATATGCAGGAAACCTTCCCACAAACCGTTCTTTGGATAGAACCAAATATTTCAAATTTGAGCGGGCAGTATTCGAGAAAGGTGAAAAAGAATCAAAAAATAGTCAAAATACCAAAAATTTGTTCTTTTCGAGGGCCCTAACTTTTGAGCATAAAATGGGGCTTAGTTGATTATGCAGGGGCACTTCCCACAACCAGTTGTTTTGATTGAACGTTTAAAATTCGCGTTGTCTTTGAATTTATTATAAAGCAAGCAATTTAGAAAAATAATAAAAATACTTAATACATCTGGCAAGTAAGCCGACAAAACTTGGGAGAAAACCATGAAGCCGCCGACAAAAAAATCAATTTTATTTCTGAAAAAGTTAAGCATGTCAGCAGGCATGAGATGAGCTTGTCAGCAATTGATTCAACTGATTTCGTTTAACTAGTTAACCCTAGTTGTCTACATTCCGAAAAGTTGTCTACAAACTAGTTGTCTACATTCCAATTTGATAACGCTTGCAGGCACTTTCCATTTATCCGGCACTTTTGCTAAACAAAAAGTACCCTAGTAGTCCTCGGAAAATTCAATGCAACTTCGTCTTTTGAAAAATATCTCATTTATTAACTTAATCTGAACAATTTTGGTTAAGAAAATAAATTTTGAACCAATTTTGATGAACAACATGAAACTACGCCTACCACGAAAGAGCCAAATTGCCAAATTTGATCAAAAATCGTAATGAGTATGTTTGTAAACAAGGATAGCCGGTAACTGTGTGTGCAATTAGTACAGAATCTTCCAAAAATACAGAATTTTTTTTTCTAAATTAGTGTCATTTTTCTGCGTGTGTGATAAAAGACATCTGTACGATTAAAAATAACTTAGGCGCATTCGAAATTCAGAGTAAAAAAGACCGATTGCAAAACAATTTTTGGCACATTCTAAATTCAGATTAAAATAAGCCGACTGCAAAATAGTTTTTGTAGCAAAAAGATTAGAAAACCGAAAAAATATAGTTATAAAATTCAGAAAAAAATTATCTAAAACTTCAAATTTTAATGCAAAAATGTTTTGAATTGTGAAAATTTGACACCCATATGGGCACTAAAAATTCCAAAAATTAACTTTACTCAAGCAAAACTAAGTTTTCGCGGCTTAAAATTATCTAAAACTTCAAATTTTAATGCAAAAATGTTTTGAATTGTGAAAATTTGACACCCATATGGGCACTAAAAATTCCAAAAATTAACTTTACTCAAGCAAAACTAAGTTTTCGCGGCTTAAAATTAAGCATGACTAAGCTCAGAAGAGACATAAAAGTGACATTGCTTTAAGTTATTAAAAACGATCATTTGTTTTGTAATACTAGTTTTGTAAACAAGTATTCTATTATACTTTACTCTTCCATATCTACAAAATTCCATAGATTTTGACTAGAATTTGTGATGAAGGGACTCCTGACTGTAACCTCGGTTACTATAATACTTTGGACCTGATTATAATGAGAATGCGTTTTTTTACTTTTTTTTCTTCAGTAATCAGAAGTTCAAAAGTATCATAGTAACCGAGGTTACAGTCAGGAGTCCCTTCATCACGTATTCCAGTCAAAATCATTGGAATTTTCTAGATATGGAAGTGATAATGATAAAAGAAGATGACAAGTGTTTACGTTCTTTTCAATTAAAGTCGATACGGGTAACGTTTCTTCAATAATAACACGCAAATCGACACGAGAAAATATAATATACAAGTGTTACAAATAAAAAATTTCGTCGAAAGTTATTTTGTCATTTATTGTTCCGAGTACGCAAGCGGCGTTCGCAATCTGTATTGCCAGGGATATTCTCCGTGTTAAAAAGCTGCCTGCTCTGGGTTCCTCAGTGCATATGCTTAGGTTCTTACAAAGCTTGCTCAAAAAAAATTCTGTGCTGGGGCCGATCGCGCCCTGAATTTCAAAAGCTAGCGGTTGAAAAAGATATCCATCATCTACAAGACCTTTATACTTGTCTTTTTATCGCTCTTCCGCTTCAGCGGCAGCCGTACCAGGGTTACAAACAGACCCG
This sequence comes from Symsagittifera roscoffensis, assembly GCF_963678635.1. NCBI lineage: Eukaryota > Metazoa > Xenacoelomorpha > Acoela > Convolutidae > Symsagittifera > Symsagittifera roscoffensis. The sequence goes on from NC_087070.1 coordinate 40,342,966, forward strand.
GCATTAATCCTACAAGGAACTAAGGAGTCAACTACCGTTACATCCCATATGAGTTGCTTACCAACAGCCCATGGAACGAGCGTCAAACTATCTGGTCGCTTCTGATCGGTCCTGTAGAGGTGTCGTGGTTCTGAAACAGACGGAATCTGAGTAGAAGATAAACTCTGCTTAATAAGGGCATTCAGGTTTGAATGCCTAGAGAATCTCCCTGCACTTTTGAGGCATGAAAGACCAAACAAACGTTTTCGCACATTTTTGTGCATCTACAGGTTTTGCTTCAGGTTCCTGATTATACGTTCAACTGGGCGCTTTTATCAGTTATGTGGTTTAATGGCAATTTCGATTCGATATCTACATGAACCGATTTTCATGATTAGCAATACAAGACAACATCATCACCGTCAAGAATAACTGGCTAAGCAAATTTGCTAAATGCTCAAGTAACAATCAACTTACGATTAAGAAATCCCATGGTGTAATCTACGAAAAACGCTAACATTTTGTTTCAACAGGTGACAAAGCAGAGTTATCAGGTAAGAGGCATCTAAACGGCCATGTCATATCTGAAAAAAAGTTCAATTACAAAAAGGGTCCTTCCGTTTAGGTACGGTCGTGCACAAGCTACGGTCGTGCACACGTCATATCTGAAAACCAGAAAAAATGAAAACAAGAAAAAACTAATTCAGCTTTGAAAGTGGAATCAAACGTTTTCAAATCTTTATCGATCGTCTGATTAAAAAACTGTTTGTTACATAGGGAGTGCGGTCTGTATTTCGACAACCGCGTATCTTACTTGTCTCGATTCTGATTGGTTAATACAGTGTTTGTCTGCTTACTGACAAGTAGGAAATGTTACATTCGCCCAAATACTACACAATGACGGAGCGTTATACCAGTCGGTCATGTCTGGAAGTTTGACCTTGAAGAATACGAAACAACGTGATTTTGGTGTGCCATTCTGCCAGATTGGCACAGCGCAACCTTCCGGCGACACGAAAGAAAACGAATAAAGGCCTTAGTTACAAAAAAAACTGCGAGGAGGGTCTAGATATTCCGAAAATTTGAATTTTAAAAATTTCGATTGACGGGCCAATATTTCTGAGAAATACAAAAAGACGGCCATTTTGACGAAAAAGGACGAAAAAACAGAACAACGACAAATATTGTGGAAAACGGTCGCACAAGATACGAGAAATACGAAGCCTCTTATCGTGGCAACAACACACGATAAGACTCTTAGCAGTGGATATTAGTGGAGAAGGAAGCTTCAGTGGGGAAGGAATATTCCACGGAACCCTCTCGTGCCACAAATTGGGAGAGATAGCAGCGTTATCTCGGGAAGATTACGGGAGCGGAAGCTTGGTCCCCCAGAGACTGCTGTATGTGAAGGGACTATATAGAACTGACTTTGTAGCTACTTGGATGCCGTAGAACTCTGAATTAACACCGGTATTATTTGATATTTTAGAGTATGAGTAGCTAGAAAGGGGAAAGGGTCAATCCATCTCCAATGGATTTAATATAGAACTGTCACACAAAAACATATTAAAATAGGTTGTTCGAGCCGTGTTGTAACATTCGCCCGGAAGATACATTGTAACATTCGCCCAAATATCACACAGCGACGGAGCGTAGAAAAAGTACCTATTAACGACTGGCAGGCGTCAGTTACCTTAATTCTACTCGTTTTTCACCGTCTCGACCTTGCCAGTTGATTTTCTGGTCTGTCTAGGGTAAAGTAAAAAGTTACCATTTTTAGGCCATCAGTCAAACGACTTTTGATCAGCTTTCGTTTACATGCGAACACAACCACATAGCTGAGTCTCGGATCCTCAGACTACGTGATTGTCATTAAAAACACGGCTCGAACAACCTATTTTATTATGTTTTTGTGTGACAGTTTTATATTAAATCCATTGGAGATGGATTGACCCTTTCCTTTTTCTATCTACTCATGCTCTGAAATATTAAATAATAACGGTGTTAATTAAGATCTAGGACATTACAGCAGCTGTTATAGTCAGTTTTCACAGTCCCTTCACATATAACAGTCTCTGGGGGACCAAGCCTCCGCTCCCGTGATTTTCTTGAGATAACACTCTTATCTCCTATATTTCGTGTCCCGGGAGGGTTCCGTGGTATTTCTCTTCCCCCCACTGAAGCCTCCGTCTCCACAAATATCTGTCGCTAAGGTCCTTATCGTGTGTTTTTGCCACGATAAGAGGCTCCGTGTTTTTCTGTCTCTGATACAACTGTTCTTCACAATCTCTATCGTGGTTCTGATTTTCGTCTTTTCTATTCAAAATGGCCGTCTTTTTTCTATTTCTCAGAAATGTTCTTCTTCCGATCGAAATTTTAAAAATAAAAATTCTAGAACATTCTGACCCTCCGTCGCAACACTTTTCTGTTCATAAGGCCTTTAGTCACTTTTTTTTCTGTCGCGGGAAGGTTATGCTGTGTCATCTGGCAGAATGGCACATACTCCCCGGACAAGTCTCCATCAATGTCCCTATTGATCGCATAACACCGGGTTATCGTCAAGTAGTTATCCAGTTTTCAGTAACCAATCTTACAAATTGCATAAGAAATTGAAATTTATCTACTCCACTTCAACTCACTACGTGTTCACAAATGGCATCGTACTACATCTCACTGCCTTTCAACATTTTCACAAAATTTGCACCATGAGGAGTGTCCTAGATAAAATTTCTTTTCTGACTACTTACGTCGTCTTGTTATAAAACTTCTTTTCGCTCTTTGTGATTAAAAAGTGGGACGTGGCACGGCCACGCACCCGTTAAAATTAACTTAACTTCACTCACCAAGTATAATTAGTCATTTATGCGGTCCTTTCAATATTAAAACTAAGAAACTCTGTGGCTAGGAAAGTTATTGAGTTACCCACCCTTCTCGAGCGAATTTACTCAAACTTACCATGTCGCCACACAGTGAATTTGTGTCTTACACAGGTTAAAAACTTCAGTCGGGAATGAATAGGTAAATATACTCACCTATGTTCCTTATATACATACATAGATAGTAGTAACTAAAATCAACAATTTCAACAATTTTAACAATTGCAACATTTTCAAAGTTTGGTCTGACCAAACTAAATCAAAACAAAAAGTTTAACAAGTTCAATAATCAAAACTTGGTTGATTTGTTCAAGTTTTTACACACAAATACAATCAAGTTTTTCTCTCCTTCTCTTCTCCTCTTTGGTCATCTTCACTCCATCATTTCTCCATCCTGATGTTCAGCGTCACTGTCTTCCAGAACTTTCTCTAACATGTCCAGAGAGTTGCGGGCCGTGCCCCAACCCTCCTGTTCCAACAGCCTCGGTTTGCAATAAGGTAGCAAGTCCACATTCACCTTCTGCTCCCGGTTCCTGCAAAAGCTGTTGTGAAGACATAGGCTCACGTTTCGTTCTAGGTCAGCTCTTAAGACCTCTTTCTTCTCATCTTCGGTAACACAAGGCGCTCCAGCTACTCGCTTCACCGCCGTGGTGACCGCGTTTCTATGCGTCAGGAAAGCTCTCTTATAGGCTCCTGGTCCTATGTCTAGCTGGAAAGATTGATAGGCTTCCGTGTTCCTTGACATGTGACGCTTCGCGCGTTCATACATCCAAGATGTCATCACTGCACGGAACCAAGGCATCAATCTTTGCCTTGACCATATTCTTTCAATGGCTTTAGGTATTCTCAGAACCTTGCAGGTGGTTCTGAAAAGATCCAATTCATGACTCATCTTCACGTTGCTCAACTGCTCAGGAGTCGGCACGGCCGTCTCCTGCTCACTTGTGTCCGCATTAGCCTCCAACCATCTCACTGCTAGCACGGCGCTAACCACCACGATTGACACTTGTTGATTCTGATCAGGCAACCCCGTGGAGTACAACTCCTCCACGTCCCAGACTAGGATCAGATTCCCGCGTTTGGGGTACCACAACGTTTGCGCCAAGCAGTGGCAAGGATACTCCCCATGGGTCCTCACTATGTTCCTTCGGGTCCGATACCCTGAGGCTCCCAGCAACGGTTCCACTTCCATCAGGATTCTATGTAAATCGTCTTTCTCTTCTATGGTGGGGAATTCAGTGGGTAACGCTCCACTCGCTTTCTGCTTCTGGAACTCACTCACGTTGCCTTCGTTCAGTCTCATGAACTCTTCACCCACAACGTCTTGCAACTCGCCTTCGGATCTCTTCGGGACTGCCCGAAAGATCTTTGCCAACAAGTCATATGACCTCTCTGACATTCTGGCCAACCTCACGCACTTTGGCACAGAGAAAAGTTGGTCAACCAACACTTGTTGCGTCCTCGCATCCATCACTACCATGGGCGTTGGATACTTGCCATTACAATATGGCGCGGAGCTTGAACCCACCATATATTTTGAACCAGTAGGTCTGTGATAGGCCTCACTATCCTTCAGATTCATTTCATTCTCTAGGGCTTCTCGCCAGCCTCCAATCTTTTGCTCTGTCTGTAATGCTCCAGGGAATATTTCCACGCTGAGGGCCGTCACTAGCTCATGGGCACGCTCCAAGCGCTCGAGCGATTCTATCGAACTCGTCATGCTACAAAATCCCAAGGCTGTGATCAGGTTTACGTCCGTCACCCCATGGCAGTCCGCGACCAACTCCATGGCACTCTTATCTGACATGCTCAATCTTCCATATAATCGTGCCAGTTGTCGATGCTGCTCGCTTAGCGTAATCAGGCAGTGTCCCAGGTTACAAACATGTCATTCCATCCCACTGTGTTGAGCCAAGCATGTGCCATGCTTCAACCAATTACTCGATGTACCTTCCTCGGACAGCTCCGTGGACGGGTTGCTCTTCTTCTTCGTCAATCTCATGGCCAGCAGGTGTTGTATCATGGCCAGATCATGTAGACTCGCATCATCATCCCGGTCTAACATGATATCCGCGGTCATGTCCCAGATTAAGCCTGCGTTAGGATGGGGACACCAGGAAGGTTTCATGAGTTCCCACATCACTACTAGACTGGTTTTCAAGGGACCGTCCCAAGAACCACAATCAAAACTCACTTGCCCTTTTAGCTCGGGAATCGAGGGCTCGACTACTCGTTCTTCCAAAATAATTCCAAGCTTGGGTTGTTCCACCATCAACATTCCAATTTCCTTAATCCGTTCAACCCAGAAGTTGAGCACTGTGACTTGCTCGTAGTCGAAGTATGCTTTCCTGGCTTCTTCGTTCACGAAGGGATTATACGCCATCCCCGGTATGCCAGACACGTATTGGAACGACTTCAGTTTCCCTAGTGTTGCAAACTCCTTTTGTCCTCTGGCCGCTTCAATCAAGTCTCTGCTCACTCTCAATTCTTTGTTGGAGTATCTTCTCACCTCTTCCAACTTGCGATAGCTTTCCATATCATTCGACTCCTTGCTTGGCACGGTCAATGGCATGTCCTGATATAGCTCTAGGAGTGCCCTAAGGAAGTTCCTTTCGCAATCAACTCCCTTTTGCCGAATGATCTTTATACATTCTCCCAACACAGGAGTGGGGATGCGATCCACCACGAATCTGACAAAGCAAAGGGCATCCTTACGCTTAGCCCATGCTATCGCTGAATCGTCTTTCGAAATCAATGCTCGTAGAGCTTCCATTAACTCTAGCTCCTGTTCTCGTGATTTCGAGTCATTACTGGCTTCATACTCCGCCTTTTTGATGCCCATCAAGCACCAAGCCAGTCGTACTTGCAGATCAGTTCTCACGCAAGGATGAGCCAGGTATGCTGCCACAGTAGCAGGTGCATTCATCGTCTCATCGAAGTATTTCTGGAGGGCCGCCCTCCAAGAAATTTCTAGCAGTTTTTCCAATCCAATTTCGTTCGCTTCTGATGACATTACTGTGCCATACTCTTTTCGATTGAAGTTAGAGTTCTCCGTAAGCCCCTTCAAATATTCTTGCATGGCTCTCTTCTCGCTCCAAGCCATCAGGTGCCCTCTCGCGGAGTTCCTCGCTTTCAACATCTCCACATAACCCCCTGCCGGATCTCCCATGTGGACCGATTCCGGCACAGTTATTCGACTGTACTCGACCACGTCGAGTTGTCCTTCCAGTTTCAACTTGGCCATGTTGATTCGCGAGGGCCTATAATCTTCAAGTCCTCCAGATCCACATTGACTGATTACTTCCATTTCTAACTTAGTGTCTGCCAGGGTTCGCGCCGTCTTCTTCGACCTTGTGGCGGTTACGGTCAGACCTGCCAAGAGCATAGGGGGTATCAGATTCTCTTTTTCTCCCCCTGTCAGTGTTGTACTATCTCCCTGCCCGCTCTCGCCTGAACGACCTGCGCTCGTTAAAGAGGTCACCACTGCGTTGGCTCTTGACTTCACCACTCTCGGGTTCATGGCTCGACTTCCTGTCTTCCCTTTTAGTCGCTTCAGCCCTTTCCTGGCTCGTCTGACAGGTAATTTCTTTGCAACATGCTGATCATCGGCACTGTCTTCTGTTACTGACTCGGTCAGAACATCCGACTCCATGGAGCTCACTATTTTTTCCAGGACCTCACGCATGATGGGTTGGTTCAATCCCACCTTCATTATGGACTGCGTCCCATATTGCCTTATCACGTCCCAAGATTTCTCCATGAAGTTTACTCGGCTCCAGATTGCTCCTGTCTTGCCTTCCAACTCCATTTGATATCTTCCCCATTCTTCTTCTGGTAAAGTGTTGAGGAACGATATCTTCATTGACTCTTCGATTTTCCTCCTCCTTGGTGATTCATAAAGCAGTTTCTGCGGGTCCCTGCTTCGGCACTCTCTAGCCTGGCTTATTGGGTCTATCGGAGATAGATCGGCCGACGCCTCCTTTGTAGGAGACATGAAGGACGATGGTGCCATTAACAATAAACTCCCATCGACTTCCCCATCGTCATCTTCACTGAACCGGTACTCTAGCAAGTCCCTTTCCAACGCTCCTAGATCGGTCTCTCCCGGTTTCTCCGTCTTACTTCCGGTCCCGTCATCGTTATCGTCCTGATCCATCAATTCATCGTCGTCCGCATCAGGTTTCGGTCTAGGTCCCGAGGGTCCTTGTCGCGCGTCTGTGCCCGAATCCGGCCGAGCCGGTACGGCCATGTCTCCTGCATGATAAAACAATTCATCATCGACCAGGAACTCTACCAACTCCTCGCCATGTGGGGCCAGGTCCTCTATCGTTATATATGAGCCTCCTCTGCTCTCCCTTGCCACCTCCAGCATCACCACTTTCGCTTCTCCTGACCATTTCAGTCTCGATAAGTCATCCGCGGAAGAATATACTTCATTCCACGTTTCAGCCGAGACCTCTGGTCTCCTGGAGGGTAGTGCTTTGATCTTTTTCCTGCTCCAGGCATCGGGAAATGAGAAGTCGAACGTATGCGCGGCAGCAATGTTCCAGCTGATGAAGCGCGGCTCCATCCCTCCACTCCACTTCAGCATTCTCTTCTCTGCGTCACGAGCTGCTCCAATACGAGGAGCAGTGATGGGAGATGTGACTCCCAACAACATCCTCCTTATCGGTGGATATCGATGGCATTGGTCCGGCAGCGGCCTGGACCCAGGAAGCCATGTTTGTTGATTCTCTTTCGCATGTGCATAGGCTCCCGGCAATTGAGGTACTCCCACAGCCTCTCCTGTATCCTTCACCACTGGTCTCAAATTCCAGAGTTTTGGGTTAAACTGGATGTGGGACAGATCCTCACGGCCCATTCTGCACTTGAAGTGGTTGTTGAAGTCCATCAACACCCAGCCTGGCTCTGCTATTCTTCCGAACAGCCTATCGTCGCTAGCCAGCTTTCTCAGTTCACTCTGTTCTACCCAATTCAGCACGGAACAATCCACTACTGAGACCAGGTTGACGTACAACACTGAATTCCTGTACGCTTTAACTTGCACATCCGGGAACGCAAAGGACATCACCGGTCCATACACCACTGTGACGAATTCCCTCAGTCCGTGGACCAGAGCCAACGGATCAATCCGCATCATGACAGCTAAGTCTGTTAGTAAGGGCATGCCACAATACTGCTTACATTCGCTTGCGTTCGTCGCCACTTTGTCCTCTCCTGTGACGCTTCTGTTTTGTTGCAAGAGGTATTGAAGTAGGAGAGTCCTCCAGTCTTTCATCTTCTTGAGCGAGGCAGTTTCCAACTGTGCATTGAACTCACGACTGGGTCCCTGTAGTTGTTCAGGATAACGCAATAGCACAAGCAAGTCTCCCAGTCGACCATAGGTCATGGCAATCAGAGTCAGGAGTCCATCCAATCTCAAATCGGCCAATGCTTGGGTAAAGAGGTTTGCCGGTCCTTTCACAAAGTTTTCATGACCAAATGTCACGTATAAGGCTAGCACCAGGCCAATCGACAACTTCCTGATGTCTTTGACGAAACTCGCGATCAGGTTCCTAGATGCCCTCGGATAGCACGTTGATAGGAAAGATGGCGTCCATCCCACTCCCATTCCACCCAAGATAGCATCTGATCGTTCGTACTGTGCCTTTGTGGCCAGCACGTCAGCTTGGAACTTATCCAGCGACATCGTGTTTACGTCTTGCATTAGTTTTAGCATCTTGCCTCCAGCCAACTCCCGGGCATTAAGTAGAGTCTTCAGATACGCATGTATCTCTTTAATTATTGCCGGCGCATGCTCAAACGCGTCCTCACCCAAGGTGCACAGCCTCGGTGACAGGTACAACCATATATTGTTGTGTGGCTTCGTACGCAAAGCCATTGCCATGAGGTCCTCCTCTGCTGACGTCATGTTCTTTCTGATCATCCTTCCCTGCTCATTCTCTGCCTGATCCATCTGTCTGAACCAGAGATCATCAGCCACCTGTTGTACCAACAGATGATCGTCACCTACCCCTGGTCTTAGCTTCAGTAATCTTGCGAAGTTGGACAGCTCCAACCCCAGAACTTCATCTAGCACCAACCGAGTTGTGCTACAATCTCTGAGCCCCTGTATGGCATTCGAAATGTCAGCCCAAACGGCGGGAAGCTCAGATCGGGACGGATAGTAATTGTCCGGGTCCACCACTCTGTTTGGGGCAGGAATTATCACGTTAAATATCCCCTCTGCTATCGTCGTGACCATTGTGTACACAAATTGAAGGGGTTCAGGCAACGCAGCGTAGCCTGGTGACAATACGAAGATCACCTTCACCACATTCATGGTGAAACGTTGTCTTGCTGCTGCCTCTACCTCGGCCATCGCCGAGAGCAGTGTCATTATCGCCTCCCCTATAACTTCGTTACTCGGGATCGATCCATCCGTCAGACGTGACAATAAGCCTCTGCTTTGTAGATGATCATTTGAGCCTGCAACCACTATTACCTGCGGCTCCATGCTGACCACTCTCCGTACACTTATCATCATGCCTATCGCCTGTCCCCAGTCCAGTTTAGGCGCCGTTAAGAAAATCACATCGGGCCAGAATAGAGAACGGGGCGTGTAGAGATAATCGGAGCCGGCCACAACCAGATATTTGGCAGCCTTCATGTCCAAGGGGTCATAAGCTGCAAAAAGGCCATCGCCTATTGGGGCCTTCAGGTTCCCGTATCTCTTATCGTCTCCAACCACTGTTGTAGTTCGGGGGTAATCCCTCGAATACTCGCCGGCGTCTGACCGGGTGGTTTAGCGAATTGTCTGTACATCTTGTGATGTTTGTTATTGGGCTTGTTCTCCGTCTGGAACTTGCCCTTGCGCACAGGTGGTGTCCTTTCCCGGGTCCTATCTCGAACGTCGGTGAGCGACCGGGTGTTTAAAGGTCCAAAGGTATTGTCATGAGGTAATCCATCCAGGTCTACATGTCGGAGTGAGGTCGAGGAGCTGAATTTCTCCTGCTCTGCTAGCAGCCAATCCACACCCGGTATCCGATAAAGTCGAGACACTGTGGGAATTTCACCGCCAGTCATTCTCATCGCATCCTCCCGACACGTCAAGGTATTCATATTCAACTTCGCCGACATGTCCGTCTTATACTGACCCCAATGACTAGGATCTGATCTATTCCAAAGCAGCCTGCTGCCTGATTCGATCCCCTCCGCTGGCACGGTACTTGTAGACGGTCCTGCTGTCGAAGCAGGATTTGTCGTGGCAGGCGAATCGTTCCTCCTAGACGCGGTCTGGGAGTTATTCCTGTTGTTCTGTTCCACCGATCTGCCGAGTCGGCTTCCAATCGATTGCGGCCTGAAACACATCATTAATCCAATGCCTCCCTCGTTGGGTATTGAAGTGCACTCCATCTTTAGTGAGCGCGATGTGGTCAGTCATGCGCAGCATATTTTCGAGATCCAGGAGTCGCAACTCGCCAGGGTTGTTTCTCGCCAGACGTCGGGTCATTTCATTCCACCGCGTCACGTTGCCATTCATGAAATCTGCAGCTATGGTGCCCACCAAAGGATTTGGTGGTATCGTGCACAGGATCACGAGTTTGGGTCTGTACTTTTCTTTCAATTCGTTCAAGAGACACACCAATAGAGGTTCCCACTTGTTCTCCGGAGTCACGGGGGCTCTCGAGACGTCATTGGTCCCCAGCATTATTATTAATGTATCCAAATGATCCTCGCTCTGGAACTCCATCATTTTGATGACTTGAGCCACTGAGGCTCCTCCAAAGGACAGAATGGTAGTATGACCATAGACGAAGATCTCATTCAGATCTCTCACCAAACTGTCTCCAATGATCAAATGGCGACTCCCTGGGGGAATTACTTGGTCGTTCGTGGCGGGGTTCCAGCTCATGTCATTCAGGCAGGCTCGAGGATGCTCGGCTGGCACTTGCGTGAACTGATGACGTGCCATCAGATTCTTCCTGATGTCTACCACGCGAGACTTCTCAAAGACTCCACCAGGCGCAGAACACGCTATCGAGCGGGTTGCTCGCTCCGAGCTATTTGATGAATGATCACGACGCTGGGAAGGAACGATCCTAGCCAGTGTCCGCTCAGTGCCTCTGTTGATCTCATCCATCGCGGCTCTGGCCACTTGGTTAAATGATTCCTGAAATTGAGGAGCTAGATAGGTGTCAGAAGGGTCTGGTATCGTAAGCCTCTGACTCGAAGCAGACGGTCGTGTCTGCTGAGGAGCCTCGGGCCCCCTTGATGCACGCAAATCCAGAACCTCAGGTCCTCTCGATGCGCACAGCTCCTGCGCTGTTGTCCTGGGGCGTGTGTCGTTAGATCCCTCCGAGGACCTCATGCTCGCCAGGATTTCCGGTGACACTTGGCTCACCTTCGCCATATACAGCTCCTTCAGGTGCTTTATCTCATCCTCCTTGTAGGCCACCTGCAGATCTTCAAATTTCTTTTTCCATTCGTCTCTCTCCCGAGCTATGGCCCTGTACTCCTGAAGTTTGGCACACAGCTCACTCTGATCTCTCTCCTTCTTCTCCAGTGTCTCAATCGTCTCCGACGTCTGGATCTCTATCTCGCTCACTCTCACTCTCTTTAGGGGAGGAGCAGCTGTTGGAGAGTCGACAGAGTGTGACGGGCCTGGCCCATCACGTTGTCTCTTCGCTCCAATGAGTGGCTGCGCAGGTTGGACGGGCAAGGGCATCTCACCTAGCCGGTGGTCCCTTTGCTCACCTAGTCCTGGCTCACGAGCCAGGTCGTGGCCAGACATCTCTCCGCGCCTCCATCTCATCAATCGGTTTCGGCCTCTCTCGGCGGTCCCGGACTCACCGAAGGCCAACATCAACACGACTTCTGTAGGGCGATTCCCTCGACCCTCTCTTCCCAGTGCATTGAGGAGTGCGACCACAAACATCGCCAACCCCGGGTCTTCTCGTGTAAAATCACAATCGATCAGCCGCTGATAGATCTCGTCTAGTGTCGCTCCTAGACTCGCTGAGAGGAATTCCATGAGTTCGTTCGTGTCACCCATTTCTTTTCGTGTTGATTCTTCTTGTCGTGTCGTGTAATTTCTTTCTGTCTCCTCTGATTCAGTGTTCAGTAAACAATTTTCGATCAATCAAGATCTAAAAAACAGGTCGCGACTTAGAACCATCATTTTTGGATGCAACATCAATCAATTCTTTAAAACTCTCCATTGAAATGCTCTTCACAATTCTGATTTAAAATTTAGCACCAAGGTGGATCGTCCACCTTTATCTTTGTCAGAGTAGCACGAATAAGCGCTGTCACCTTGATGACACAAACATAAAACATATCATAACAATAACATAACATAAACACATAAGCATCACACACCTATACTATCATATAAAAACCTAATCCCTAATACTGTACCTAAAGCCTAACCTAAAACTTGACTCTAATTCTTATCGAGCAACTTAATAAAAACTACTTATCGCCGAGCACAATTCTTAGCATATGCTCAGATAGTATTTTTTATGTAAGTAAACCTCTACGTCAGTCTCTGAAAATATCACATGCACAAGAGCGTACAACTCTCTCGGGTGTAGCTTCCCTCTATTGGGATCATAAACTGGCAACGAGAGAGAGGTCACACCTCTCTCAACCAGGAAATCCCTAAGTCGAGTCAAGGCCAATACCAAGCTCTCCGGATTCACGTGTTGCCTATCAGTAGCTTTCGTAACCAAAAAACACAAATATTTCCCTGGTATCTGTGATGCAACAGGGGGCAACGCTATCACTCCTCCTACACCCGGCCTCTGTTTCCACAAAACTCGATTATCTTGTACTCTCTTTTAAAGTCGGCCGCTAGTGCTGTTTTGAAGCTTACGTCCGCAGTTATCGCTATGGCGCACGTGCGTTCCGTGAGTATGAAATCGCTGTCCGTTATAACGATATTGTTCGAATAGTGGTTCGGGAGACCAAAATACGATTCAAAGATTCGTCCAAAAGGTGGTTTCTTAGCATTCTCGCCCTCTGTCTCTAGTTCTCCGGTTTCCCTTGCCGATTTCAATTTTTTTATTATGAGATTTTCGGTGTGGGTGAGTTCTACCCCCACTCCCCGGACAAAAATATCCATCGACGTCCCCGTCGATCGCCCAAAGTCTAGGAGACCGAGGTTGGATTGTGGAACACGTAGAGGACCATCTGGGGCGACCCAGTTGGACTCGGTATTGTCATGACTGATGTATTTGACGCCGTCTCTGTCGACGTCCTGAATCGTCAGGATCGTCTCTTTTGGATCTGTCGGCAGATCGTGGAGCCATTCGAGCACGCGCAAGTTTGTTAGTTCTTGCTCATGAGTCTGTTCCGCTTCTGGTTCGAACTCCACTTCCGGTTCTGAGCGATCGTCGATCCAATCTTGATCCATATCGTTCACAAGGTCGATTTCTTCTAGCATCGCTACTTCGTCCAGCCCCACCAGCGAGTCTATGACATCACTCACTACTATCCGGTCTACAACGAAGTCCTCGCCATACGGATTGTATTTCTTCTGGTTTTTTCCCCTCTTACTTTGGCGTGTCTCCATAGTGAGCGGAAAGTCAGGCTGTATTCCTTTGTCAATTTCGGTTTGTTCCGGGCAATCCCAATCTTCTTCGGCATAGGGTAGAGTTTCATCATCCACCTCCACTCGCTCAGTCAACTCGAGATCCAGTGGTAGATCACAATTGTCCACCATCTCATTCCCGTCGTTCTTGTCGCGAGTACCCCTTTCATTCACTTCACAAGCAGGATCCACAATTAAATAGTCTCCCTCTTGCATGTCCGCTGGGATGCACCAATCCTCGGACGAGGCGTTGTGTGGTTTGATATTCTCGTAGTGAGCCGCTCTTCCGGTGCTCAGCCGATAAAAACGACCTCCTTGATGCACCTCTGTTATCTGAAATGGGCCACGCCATTTCTTTAATAGTTTCTTGGTTCCTTTTGGTGGAACCACTTCCTGGAACACCCAGACGTAGTCGCCAACTGAGTAGGCTTTTGCATCGGCTGTCCTTTTATCAAACCTCCTTTTTTGTCTAATCTGCGCCTGTTGCGTATTCCTCCTGCATAAGTCATTAAGGTCCTGCTGTCTTCTCATAACGTCCCGCACGTACGTTTGCGGTGCTGTCCTCTTCCCTTCATATTCAGGGTAGAAGAACGTTAATGGGAGTGCTTTTTCGTGACCCGTCAGCATCAAATGCGGGCTTATTCCCGTAGTGGAATGCTCCGTGCTGTTGTAAGCACCATCACTTGCGGCAAGTGCTTGTCCCAGTCATCCATATAGCGTGAGCAGTAGACTCTCAACATGGATACCAGTGTGCGATTCTGCCTCTCGACTAGGCCATTCGTTTGCGGGTGATAAGTGGTCGAGTGGGCCTGCGCTACCTGCGACCTTTTCATTAACTCTTTCGTGAGATCACCTACGAATGCTTTGCCATTGTCCGATTGGAACGTGATGGGGCAGCCATGCCTTGCTATCCACACGTTTATCAAATGATCGCACGTTTCTTCTGCCGATGCTGTCATGCAGGGTGCTGCCTCCGCATACTTCGTAAAATGGTCGATCATTACCAGCACCTGATTATAGCCCGTTGCTGTCATGCAGATTTTCTGATGATCAATTTGCACCACTTCGTTGAAACCTGACGATTCTATTGACTGTAGGTGGGAACCTTAGTTTCCTGGGATCCTTTGCCTGTTGACAAGACAGGCATGCGGCTATCCATTTCTCACAAGCCTTCTTCAATCCCGGCCATTCGAATCGTTTTTGTATCCTGTTATACACTTTGTCCACGCCTTGATGGCCCATCTGATCATGTGAGCGAAAGAGCAATTCGGTCTGGTACAACTGCGGTAACACTATTGAATTGTATTTATAGAGGACCTTGTCCTCCTGTTTTCGCTTGCAGGCAACGATTCCGTCCTTATTCAGGTACAACAAGTCGTTTCGCTTCAGGTAGAATTGCTTCAGGATTTTGTAGCTGTCTTCTTCCAAGTCTCCCTTGTCAGGTGCTCCATTCTCAATCCATCTCTTCAGACTGCTCGTCATTCTATCATTTCGTTGAGCCCTTAGGAGATCCGACAGCCTGTACCTGGCTTTCAAATACGTCTTCACCACGTTCATCTGCCCACTCATTATCTCCGGAGCATGAGCATCGTCCATCAACTTGACACACCATATCTTTTTCAAAGGCGTCGCTTCTTGCACAGATGGTTCCAGATTGGTACGGACGACCGTACCATGTGGCAGCAATCTGGTTGGGCGTTTTGAAACTGCTATCAGCTCGAGCTCGTCTGCGGCATTATCTACCACAGTGCCCTCTTCATCTGAGGTGTATCTGTCCCTGTCTGGATCCTGATGTGTTTCTCGGTCTAGCCCACGTTGCTTCCAGTCTACCAATAAGGAGTGGATTGCGATCTCTGACACATCGGAATTGGAAGTTGTTTCAGACGTGTTGTCCCAGGACTGGGGTCTCGAGTCACCACTTGAAACGACTGATTCCTCAACATCATATTCCAAGTTGTCTGAGATGTTTCTTGACTCCCCGGACAAAACTCTGTCCATCGGTCGCTTTAAACCCGACTCCCCGGACAAAATTCTGCCCCTAGGTGGTCTAGTCAACCTCTCCCCGGACAAGTCGTCCTGCACGGGCTCAAAGGTGTCTGACTCATCAGAGGAGATGTCCTTGACTGGCTCGAAGGTGTCAGACTCCCCGGACATTGTCTCGTCCATGGACGAACAATCTGGGCTTGGCTCGTATTCCTCTTTTGCATCCGTGAAGTGCACTCTCCTCGTGAAGCTAGATTTCGACCTGATCCTGACTTCCTCAGTAGCTTGGTTTTGATTCGATGTTCCATATTCAGTGAACGAAGTTCTCAACAATACTTCTTTCGGCATCGAGGTCACCAGCTGGTTGACGATCGACCTGCAATCCCGTTCAACGCCTCGGCTGCGAATGGACACTGGCCTCTTCTCTGTTCTCTCGGTGACAGTCAACCTCTGCATGGTCTCCATCCATTCACGATCATGCCTATTCACTTCCCTATCCAACAAGTCACGGAGTTTTCCCATGACGTCCGGCGCCACGTTCACCGTCTTATTCAATAAAGCGATGCTGTTTATACCCAGCCTGGTCAGTTCTTGCTGTACCAAGTTGGATCGGACTAGCAGGTCCAACGGAACGGGTTCGCCTCTGGCTAAAAGCTTTATCTCCGCGGCCGTCTCCACTGGAAGGTCAGGGTGTCCAGGTATAGGATGTCCTGATTTGTCTAACCACCTAGTAAGTGGCAGCTTATCGTAGGTTTCTTTGTCCAGAAAGGAAAACCCGTCTTTGATCTCTGATTGGTTAGCCTGCTTCTCCTCGAGGCGCTCATAAAATTCTGTCTTTTTACTGAGGCTATCTGCGTTCTGGTGCTTGTCACGGGTACGGTGCTCTATGATCATGTGGTATCCATCCAAGCGCACGATCCAACGACCAATGTAGCTTTGATCCATCGAATAGGTTTTCAGCCAGGCAAGGGCACGATTGTCCACACGTAACTTGAATGGAGCACTCCCCAGGTAGGCCCTGTATTTTTCCACGAACGTGATCACAGCGAACATCTCCGCTTTTGGTGCGCCGTACTTCATCTCAGTGTCACTCAGGACTTTACTTCCATAAGCTATCGGACGAAGAACCGTTCTCCCGTTCCACTCCTGCTCTTGGTGAAGTATGCCTGATATCGCAACCACTGATGCATCCGTGTCCAGCACGAACATTCCCTTCTCCGTTGGCATGCCGAGGACCGGTGCCTCGCAAAGTTCACGTTTGATGTTTTCAAATGAGACTTGTGCCTCATCAGTCCAGGTGAACTTTTTGCCCTTGTTTCTCATCAATCTCTGCATGGGGTATATTTTGTCAGCATACCCCTTGATGAACTCACGATAATAATTGGCGAATCCCAGAAAACTCATCAACTGTGTATCTGTTTTAGGTGCCTTCCAGGTCAACACCGCTTCAACCGCTTCGGGATCTGGTCTCACTCCATGTTTGTCAACCAGGCGGCCCAAATACTTTATGGAATCCCTGAGGATTTCACACTTAGAGGGTTTGCATTTCAGACCCGCCTGCTTCATGCAAGAAAACACCTCCTCCAACTTCTCTATGTGGTCTTCTAGGGTTGGTGTTGCAATCACAACATCATCGACATAACACATGACGAGATTCCCGTATTTCTTAGTGACGCTCGTGAGTGCCTGAGCCATCAGTCGCTGGAATGTGGCCGTCGCGTTGCACAATCCGAATGGCATCCTCTTCCACTGGAACAGTCCCAGCTCACACGCGAAACCTGTTTTCTCTCGATCTTGCTTTCTGAGTGGCACTTGCCAGAATGCTGAGCCCAAATCCAACGTCGTGAAGAACTTAGCGTCTCCCAGCTTGGATAGGCTCTCATCGATGCGGGGAATGGGGTATGCGTCTTTTATAGTCACTGTGTTCAGATAACGGAAATCACAACAAAACCTGAGTTGCCCCCCTTTCTTTTTCGCCATGACCACGCCACAGGCCCATGGGGACTTCGACGGCTCGATCATGTCGTACTCCATTAACATCTCGATTTCCTTCCTACACGCTTCTGACTTGTTTGGGGTCATTCTTCTCGCCCCTTCCCTATGAGGTACCGAGCCCTCTTCTATCTCAATCTCGTGCTCTACAAAATTGCAACAACCTATATCGGCCTTATGCTTTGAAAAAACGTCTGCGTTCCGATCTAGCACCGCCCTGAGCGAATCTAGTTCCTTGTCAGATATTTTACCCTTCAGATGTTCTATCTCAGGTAGGACAGGCCTATTCGCTGCTAACTCTGCTTCCGTCGGCCTCTCAGGAAAGTTGGAACAACTAGACAGCCCATCATCTGTTTCCGACTTCATTGAAAACAATTTCCTAGAAGATTTCAATTCAATTACTCTTTTCATTATACATTCTTGGTTCGCATGTAATGGACATTTAGTTACGTCAAACTTCTTCAAGTTCTCCACACTCAGAAAGTCTGTGTTCAGAGGCAAAGCGTAGCCAAGTTTCTTTCCCCTCTGTATTGTCACTGTTGTTGCTTCTGTGTTCAATAACACACTCACACACAGTCCGCTCTGAGTGAGTGAGAAGCTTCTTCCTAAAATAGCCGAGCTTTTACTGTTTGGATTTGGTACCAGACACACCTGTCTGTCATTGCTGAGTTCATTCAAGTTCCTCATCCTAAACGTTGCTATTACGGCTTGGTTCGGTTTTAATCTAACTTTTCGATCCAGAAAAATCGGCACCTTGGCCTGATTAATTAAGATCTTATTAAGGGGTCTTTTCTCATACTTTCTTTCAGGATCCTTGATCCTAATCAATCCGTCATTGAGATCAATCGTGACGTCAAAGTTGCGAACGAAATCCCCTCCTAGGATGAACTGGTCGGATTCATCCAAATTCTCTACTACTAGGAAGCTCATCCAAAGATGTCTTCCTCCAAGCTGCAGTGAGATGATCGGGGTTCGTCCGGCGACATAGATCGCTCCCTGATTGGCAGCTGCCAACCTGATGTTTGTCGGTATGAGATCCGATCTTTCGAAACCCATGTCGGTCCAAGTTTTGACTGGCATGACACTAACCACTGCTCCCGTGTCTAGCAGCCCCTTTACTGAAAGTTGTCTGCCTTGCACGTCCAGAACGTGTGCGGCCAGATCGGCCTCGCAACCAATATGCACCGCATCTTGTTCGAGCATCGCGTTGTGTCCGATTCGTCTGACCTTCAGCTCCTCTTGACCAATGTATATCCGGCCAACCTGATCGTTCGCATCAGTTATGTGAGCTTTCGTGTAGATATTGATGCCATCCACGTTCATCAGAATCGGGTAAGGGCCATAGACATCGATATAATGTCCGTCCACTTTCATCAGCCTCGGACCTCCCGTTGTGAGCAGCGCTCGCACTGCCCTGGAGTCCAGTTTGGGATCCTTCTCCTTCAGGTAGTCGGCATAGATGTCCAGGTGGATTAGTGTAATCTCGGATGGTTCACTCAAGTTCTTGACCACCTGGTGCCCTGCGACTGAGATGATGGACATTATTTTGGTCCCCGCCTTCGTCATGCCGAAAGTCTTGCCAGATATAACGTTCAGTTTTAGTCCCTGTTTCTTGGGCTCCTCTTTGTCTTCTACTTTTGTCGCTTTACCGAGGACATTAAGACTCTCCCGAAGATCTGTGCTTTCCAGCTCCGACCTTACCCATTGCTCCACTTCTTTCGTGGCAAGGTCCTGTTTGACATTCTGCAGCGCTGTCCTTGCCGCCAGGCCGTAATCCACCTTGAGTGGACTAGACGACTCTGCTTCGAGGTTCAAGGCTACCACCTCGTCAGGCCATGTCTTAACCTTTTTGGTCGCAAAGGTGCTCGGTGTCGTTTCCTTTCTCCGAGATTCAGCCTCGTTCATCAGACGTGCTCGACTGGCCTTGACACCCGAAAGCGCCTCTTCGTGGCGGGGATGTTTCGCGTCCGCTACTGCGTCCCAAAATTGAGTACAATCCGACTTGAAGTGTCCCTCCAAATTACAGAAGAAACACCTCGGACCATATTTCATGATGAGCCCCCTGACGTACTCCTCATGATCCTCGTCGGTCGCGTCGGCGTCCTCAAGAAAGTGGCCTATGGCCTTCATGTTCTGTTTGTATGCAGAACACGCAGAAACGTGATGGTCCATCGAACCACAATTCGCGCACGACCTCCTCTTGTCCATGTCATCGCGAGGTTTGTACCAACTGGAATTCGCACCAGTGTTTGTCCCGCTATAGTTGCCATAATTGCTGTAACGGTTTTGCGCCCTCGGTTTTATGAGTAAATACTCGCGTGACTTCATACGCAAGTCGTCGGGCGTGGGTACCTGGTCAAGCGACAGGGTGAAGTGAGTGGCCAACATCGTCATCAGCTCCTCACTCCTTACTCCATCCATAAACTTCGAAGCAATCGCCAAGTTTCGCTCGGATATTCTCTCATCCGGGTTGCTTCTCCTCCTGAGCAATTCAAGGTCGTCCAAGAATTTATCTATTGATTCTTCATCTCTCTGACGCCTCTTCTCGAACTTCACCATGGCCTGGTGCCCTTGTACTCCAGAGCCGAAACGATTCAGCAGGATGTCGAATATCTTGCGAGCGCTGTCTCTCTCATTGGCTCTTTTCGCCATTACACAATTTAATGCAGTACCCTCCAGGTTGCTCGTCAGCGCGCTGCACTCTTGTTTCTTGGAGAGATTCTCTTCCTCAAAGTGTAACTTCATCACCTCTATCCAAGTATCAATGCAGCCGTCTGACTCGTCTTTATATGACTTCGGCTTTTTCAGTGTTCTTCTTGACCTCTCTCCTCTCTCGGTTGACTTCGAGAGCTTGGTGATGAATGTTTCAAGAGATCTGTTCAGAGGCTCAAACATCGAGGCATACATCGTTGTGTCTTGCGAGACTGTAGTCAGATCTGGTACTGAACTGACTTGTGGCACGGTTGGCAATCTTGTCTCCGGGGTGGCATCTGCCTCCGGCGGTACTGGATTCGTCCAGCCAGGCCTCTGCGGGGCTGCCCTTGGCCGCTCCTTGTTTCTATGTTCGTAGTTCGTTCTCGAGCCCTGCTGGGCTCTGGCACTGTTGCCCGTACCATCTCCAACATTCGCATGGCTTGAGCGCTCCCTTGAGTTGGAATGCTCCTGCCAACTACTCCCATTCAGGATCGCGTCAAGCTTCCGCATCATCAAGTCAGATTTGGCGTCTAACCTCTTCTCCAGGCCAGTCATCGTTTGGGCGTAGGTATTATCATGATCATTCAATAATCGCTCGATCTGTCTTGTCATCCTTGCCTCTCTTTCCTCTGACTCTTTGTTTGCCTGTGCCAGGCTCTCAGCCAGGCATTGATCGGTGTTATGAATCAATTGAGCCTGATCAAACCTCGCCTGCGACTTCACGTGCGTTAGCTCGTCTCTCAGATTCTCTTGACCCTTGTGAGCTCTCTCATCCACCTGATCTATTCTTTTAGTCATGTCCCGTCTCAGTTCATCCAGACCATTCATTACGCCAGCGAACATGTCACTTATGTCGCCAGTGGCCCCAAATGACGGGGTTAGTCCCAGCGAAGAAGAGGTCAACGGCGGCTGCAGCCTGGTGCTTGATGACGCACCGCCTCTTAGCTTGCTCATCGACGTCATTAATCTGTCGAAGGTTGACGACGCTCCCATCGTTATCCCATCTGACATGGGCCTGGTCGGCGAGGTTGATGACGCCTTCCTGCTCATATCATTCCTTGGGCACGGTGTGAAGTTCACATCCGGATGGGTTATCTCCGGGTAGTCATCACTGGAAGTCAAACCTACAGTTGGTAGTAACGCCATGCGTTCGTCGTACAAGGACTTCCAACTCTTCTTGGCCTTCGAGAACGTCTGCTCTTCACCCGGACTCATACTCGACATCATCGCGTTGTTACTCTGTTTGGCCAAGGATGAGTGTGCACTTGTCAGATGTGAAGGTTCCTTTCTCCATTTATAGCTCTTAGTCTCTGATTTGGACATTCCCCTGTACAACACTTCCTCCCGAGGTTTGACCTCGGGACGCTCCGAGGTCTCCTCTGTCCTCTCGGCTTCCTCCCGTTCGAGGACCTCGTCTGGCTCAAAGTCGGGTCGAATGAGCGTTCGCTCCCCTTCGTCAAAGGGATCCACAAGCGTTTCGCTCGCAGGCTCGGCCTCGGCGCTCCGCCTTTGATTGCCATCGAGGTTTTTCTCGCTCCTTAGTCTCATTTCGCTCACTGAAAGATCAGGTTGACCCTTAGTCGATTCGTCTTCAGCAAACGCGTCGGAAGCGCTGCTAAACGAGGTTTGGCTACGCCTAGTTCTAAACTTCCGCGTGCTTCCCTTGCTTAGCCTGGGAATTTTAGTAGTCGATCCTAGCGAGTCCCTGCGCTGCATAGTTTTTATCAAAATGAAAGTATTCGTAATTTGATGGCAATGCAAACGTACCACAAACAAGATTTAGTTAAATCACTTAACGCTGCCTACTCGATTCCGTCAGTATCAAAATGTCTCTTAGATCTCTCACGACTAAATTAGTGACTCAGCTAAGGTTACACACAGGGTCTACCCAGTATTGATATAATGCTAACTCAACCCGGTTGTATAGTATAACAGTATCACTAAGTTTCCACAAGATATAATCGACACACAAAACACAATCGATAATCAGATAAGAATATCCTACAGGTGACAGCGACCTTTTGTCAGTATCAATTTATCGCCACACAATTTATCAAGTCACTGCTTTGTTAAAATTAAACAATCTTCGATAAAAAGCAGTGATGATTCAGAAATAGATAAATAAAACTTAGTCTTAAAGAAAAAGACTTCCCCCAATCGGAACGATCCGAAAGAACGAAGCCCAGGACACAGTCTTCTCAAGTGGGTGTGTATTTGCCTAATACACCCACCGAGGTCTTCTTTTGGGTGTCCTGCGATTGCCCGAGCTGTCCTACTAAGTAGCTCAAGGCAACCTCTTGGTCGAAAATTCGTCAAATCTATGAAAAAGTTCTCCCACACTCGGACTGCTCCAAGTGCACGAGAGTAGGGAACAATTCTTCTTCTCAAGTGGGTGTGTATTTGCTTAATACACCCACCGAGGTCTTCCTTTATTTGTTCCCGGATTGCCCGAACTTTCCTATTAAGTAGCTCAAGGCAACCACTCAACCAAAATCACAATCAAAAAAAATCTTGTTCGGGTACTTCTAATACACCCAATATAGAATCCAAAGTTGATCACGAATTTCCGGGCAGAATGGGTTCATATGACCCTGATAAGCACGCCTAATATCCTAATATGATCCTAATTAACTGGATATTTTCCGTTTCCCAAATTGCCACAGAAGGTTTACTCAAGTCTCTTATAAGGAGGGTCGCTAGAAGGTTTAAGACACTCCGGAGGGTTACCTCGGAGGGTACCTCAATCACTCAAGTTACTTAGGAGGGTATCTTAATCACCCAAGTTACTTCGGAGGGTCCCCCTAAATTTACTAAGGAGGGTCAATAAGATGCTTAATACGCTCCGGAGGGTCACTTCGGAGGGTACCTCCAAAATTTTCAAATTTTCTGATCTCACTTGGAAGGTTCTCCTACTAGCTTCAAAAAGCGTCAAAATAAGCTAAGGGTTCTAAGGGAAGCTGTTTCAACTTCTTAGGGTGATCTCGTGGAAATTTTCCACTAAGGAGGGTTGCTAAAGGGTTTAGCTGACTCCGGAGGGTCACTTCGGAGGGTTCCCCCAAAATCAAGAAAAAGGGTTAAATCACCGCAGTAAAGCCTCTGAAAGCGGTCTACCTGACTTAAAACTAGGTTGGCTGACACGGTCAACCTTCCCAGTTAAATAAAAAGATGTTTTGATAAAATTTTCTGCCGCTCGGAGGGTTGCCCGTTACTTGGACCCTCCAACCAACAAATTCTAAAAAATTTTTCTTTTCCGAAATAATCAACCCAAAAACGGTTGCGATTCGGAAAATTGGTCAAAAACGTCGACTTATGGTACCAAAATTATCCCGATCGGATAACTAGTCTTTGAGAAATCGCCAAAAACGCGTTCGTCAAAATGGCCTTTTTCACCACCTGTATAGGATCTGAAAGACTTTTTTCGCAATTCCGGTCGAAAGTGCCTAAAAATACTTGAAATGAGCGTAGTAGCCCTGTACGGCACTGGAATAATGCAAAAAACCGGACCAAAATTGGTTTAGAAACAAAAATTTGGCCAAAAACTATCAAATTTGGACCCTCCGATTCCTTCCTTTTCCAAACCTTAAGTCGTTAGCTCTATCCACGGAGCTACTCGGAGGGTTACCCAAAAATTTCTCTGGTAACCGAGCACGTTATGCTAGCACGCTCCTAACGCAAAATTTTATTGCTCTAACTCTAAAAACTCAAAAACTCGATCCCCAAAACAGATTGACAAAATACAGAAAATTATCAAAATTTTGGTCGAAAAATTCTCGTTTTTCTAACTTCCACTGAATCTTTGCTCACGCGGTTTCTTTAATAAAGGGGATCGAACTACGTGGCTACTCTCTATATAAAAGCTTTTTGCCTATCGGAAAAGCTCGGATATCCGAAAATTTGGGGGTCTACAGTTTGGTCGAAAATTGGTAATTTTCGACAAAAAATGGGTGTTTCTTGGGTCTAAATAGGAGATAAGTAATATATAGTAAGGACAATAATCTATAAATAGTCGTTAATAAATAGTACTATACCCTCCTTTGCACCAAAATATCCGAATTAAGACCCTTAACTCGGAAATTTGTAATCGATGGAGGGTACAATCGGACCGCGCCAATCGTGCCCCCCACCACTTAAGTTTTAAGGAAATAGTACCCGAACGATACTAAAATTGCTTCAACGATACCCAACAGTCGTTGCGGATGTTGTCCTTGATGTCCCTGTTGAGTGTGGAACACGTTGATCAGCCTGCCACTCTACCCTCCGGTCACCGGCAAAATCACCATTAACGTGCTTAAACACTCAAATTACACTCGAGGGAGGGTACCCAACCCTTCACCAAAACACACAATCTCTCTATCAGAAACGATATAAATCAATCTGAAACAACAACAAATAGGAAGGTCAGATCACATCTCGTCCGGAAATAACATATAAACTGTCACTTTATGTTTTTTACTGTTTTTGGTCTTTTTTGGATTTTTTTACTGTTTTTTGTACTTTTTTGTTTTTAAATAAATTTGTTTTTGGCTTTTTCTTGGTTATACACTATTTTTGTTTGGTTTTACGCTTTCTCTTTAATTGTTTTTGGTCCTGGGACCTCAGGACAAGCGGGCTCTAGATTTCCCACCTAACCCTCCGGCCCCCGGAATTTTCGGTGTTAACTAAGTTAAAAAGCTAAATTGCACTAGACGGAGGGTACGCACCTTCCCCCTAGTACAATAACGGTCATTAAGGCCTCTAACTCGGGCATACGCCCGGAGCGGAGGGTTCGTCGCTGAAACGCTTGCTGATCATGATGGTTTCATGCCTTTAACAGGCCCACCCAGGAGCGCCATAAAAACGTCTATGTAACATTCGCCCAAATATCACACAGCGACGGAGCGTAGGAAAAGTACCTATTAACGACTGGCAGGCGTCAGTTACCTTAATTCTACTCGTTTTTCACCGTCTCGACCTTGCCAGTTGATTTTCTGGTCTGTCTAGGGCAAAGTAAAAAGTTACCATTTTTAGGCCATCAGTCAAACGACTTTTGATCAGCTTTCGTTTACATGCGAACACAACCACATAGCTGAGTCTCGGATCCTCAGACTACGTGATTGTCATTAAAAACACGGCTCGAACAACCTATTTTATTATGTTTTTGTGTGACAGTTTTATATTAAATCCATTGGAGATGGATTGACCCTTTCCTTTTTCTATCTACTCATGCTCTGAAATATTAAATAATAACGGTGTTAATTAAGATCTAGGACATTACAGCAGCTGTTATAGTCAGTTTTCACAGTCCCTTCACATATAACAGTCTCTGGGGGACCAAGCCTCCGCTCCCGTGATTTTCTTGAGATAACACTCTTATCTCCTATATTTCGTGTCCCGGGAGGGTTCCGTGGTATTTCTCTTCCCCCCACTGAAGCCTCCGTCTCCACAAATATCTGTCGCTAAGGTCCTTATCGTGTGTTTTTGCCACGATAAGAGGCTCCGTGTTTTTCTGTTTCTGATACAACTGTTCTTCACAATCTCTATCGTGGTTCTGATTTTCGTCTTTTCTATTCAAAATGGCCGTCTTTTTTCTATTTCTCAGAAATGTTCTTCTTCCGATCGAAATTTTAAAAATAAAAATTCTAGAACATTCTGACCCTCCGTCGCAACACTTTTCTGTTCATAAGGCCTTTAGTCACTTTTTTTTCTGTCGCGGGAAGGTTATGCTGTGTCATCTGGCAGAATGGCACACATATCGACGGATAACAAAACTAAGTCTTAAGACGACTGGCTAGCGTCTAAACAGAGCTTTGCATGTTTTTCACCGTCTCTACCAAGCCAGTACTTTTCGGTGGTCTTTTCTAACATCGGGTCGACAAAAACGTTACTGTTCTCCGGCTTCGACCAGAACGCTCAAATTAACTGAATTACATGCAAAAATAGTGAGCTCATGGCTGGGTCTCAGTATCCCCAGACCACGAGGTCACTCCTAAAAACAAGGCTACTATTTATTATATTACTATTGTTTTTGTTCAGTAGATAAAAATCATCATCTCCATCGAAGATGGATCAACCCTTTCCCCCCAACTCTTAGCACCTCATCCTTGTCAAAACTAATCCAAATATCAATTAAATTCAAGTCAGGACATGACAGGATGCTAAAAGTTCATATGAGTCAATAAAAGTTTTCCGTCCCGAGACCCTTCCGGATTCTTGAATCCGGTGAATCAAGCTCCTTAAGTTCGAATTCACGATAACACGGAAGGCTGGTTTCCACCCTTCACCGTTGTTCGCAACGGCCTTGCAACTATTGTAGCAGCACAATAGTTGCAACTCGGAACGTTCTCTGTAATTCGTTGTCGTCTTCTTCAATTTCGATTTCCTCAATTTCGATAAAGTTGTTCTCGTCAGCGCAACCAATGTTGTTGTTGTGTTTTTTCACTCGTTTTCTGTTAAAATGGCCGTTTCAGCATTTCTCAGAAATGTGACGTCATCATTCGAATTTTTGAAGTTTTAAAATACTAGAATATTCCAGCCTTCACCGTTTGGCTAAACGTTCCAATAACGCCCTTAGTTCTTAAAAACCACCAATCCGGAAGGCTTACTGCTAAAATTCCGAATTCTACAGAGATTGCATTTTTCACATTCTGGTCGAATGTCACATACTCCCCGGACAGTCCGGTCAATGTCCTCATTGAATCGCGCAATGTTCTAAATGGTTACAGTGTCATCGAACAGAATTTACAAAATGCACGAAATTACTTTTATCTACGTCACATCGACTCACTGCAGAATATAAATGGCATCATACTACATCATTATAGCCTTCAAATTCTTTCATTAATC
Source organism: Symsagittifera roscoffensis (assembly GCF_963678635.1). NCBI lineage: Eukaryota > Metazoa > Xenacoelomorpha > Acoela > Convolutidae > Symsagittifera > Symsagittifera roscoffensis. The sequence continues at coordinate 40,369,885 of NC_087070.1, forward strand.
TGCACATTGAGGATATGACTTAAGATAAAAAATATTTTCTGACTTCCAGTGTCAATGTCCCGATTGAAACTTTTTCTCTTAGATTTAAAAGGTGTTGGCTTGCAGGACAGTCCTGCCAACCAACAAGCTAAAATTATCCTACTATGCTCCTTCCCTTCGGAAATCTTGCTTGTTTATTGTCCTGAATATTAAAACTAAGAAACTTTGTGGTTAGAAAGAACAATGTAACAACCTCCCTCCTCAAGAAGTTACTCAAGTTTTTCATGTCACCACAAAGTGATCAGTCTTCCTAAGTGATTAAAAACAATCATGCAGGCTGGAACATTTAAATATACTCTTCCCTCAAGCCTTTCTAAATAAATAATAAGTGAGTGTCTCTAAAGCCACTTCAACTAAAACCAAAATGCAAATTTATAAATGCAACAATTTCAAAACTCAACTAAATGTTTCAGTTTTCAATTACAACTTGGTTGCTTGGTTTCTCACTTGAGTGTTTCACACACATAAAACAAATCTGAGTTTTGACTTTTCTTCATCATCCCTTTGTTCTCTTCTTTTTCGTCGTTTAGAAGTTCTAAAACTTCTAAATTCTTCTAATTTTCTTTCCTGCTGCCTCTTGTTTTCTCGACCATTCGTCAATGCTCCATTTCCTCCTCCTGTGACACTGACTCCGCACTTTCGGTTTCCGTGTCTTGTAGCACGTCATTGACTATCCTGACGCTGTTGGAAGCCGTCCTCCAACACTTCTGCTCTTCCACCCTCTGTTTACAGCAAGGTAGGGGATCCACGTTTGATTCTCTGTTTCTACAGAAGCTGTTGTGAAGACACAACGTCACATTTCTCTCCAAATCTTCTTTCAGCATCTCTGCCTTCTCATTTCCACTACGCTCACTCGTCCTGGAAATTCTCTTCACAGCGGTGGTCACTGCATTCCGATGGGTCACGAAAGCTCGCTTGAAAGCCCCTGCCCCAATGTCCAGCTGATATTCACTGTACACTCTGCCATGTTTCGACATATGCTTTTTCGCGTACTCGTACAACCATGCAGTCATGTTAGCTCTGAACCATGGCATCAATCGTTTTCTTGCCCATATCTTCTTCACTTCCATCGGAATGTTTAGAACTTTGCACATTGTCTCAAAAAGATCTAAATCTTTCAGACAATCTAATTTCCGCAATTGTTCTCTCGTTGGTGCCTCTTGTCTATTATTTTCTCTCACATGAGCTTCCAGCCATCGTATCGCCATCATAACTCCAACTATCACTATTGTTATGGGCTGTGATGAATCTGGTAAACCCATGGAGAGCAGCTCTCCAGAGTCCCAGATCAACATCAGATTACTACGCTTGGGATACCACCAGGTCTGCAGCAAGCAGTGGCAAGGAAACTCATCATGCGTCAACATGATGCTCCTCCAATTACGTTTTCCCGAAGCTTCCAGCAATGGTTCCACTTCCATCATCACTCGGTGGATTTCATCATTCTCATCTACTGCATTGTAATCTGTGACAGTTGATCCTCCCTGTTTCTGTTTTTCGAAGTCACTGAAGTTCCCGCTCACATATCCCATGAACTTCTTTCCTAGTATTGACTCCAACTCTTCTTTGGTTCTCTCTGGAATTGCTGAGAACATCTTACATAGTAACTCGTAAGACTTTTCAGACATCCTCGCTAATCTCACACACTTCGGCACTGAGAAGGCTTGATCCACAATCGTTCTTGTACTCTTTACGTCCACAGCTACGAAATGCACAGGATATCTGCTCTTGCACATTGGAGCCAACGTTGAGCCCACCAAATATCGTGCTCCTGATGGTCTACAATAAGTTTCGCTGTGTCTGATGTTCATCTCTGTTTCGATTGCTTCCCTCCATTTTCCTATATACTTCTGCTCAGTCTGCAGAACTCCTGGGAATACTTCTACACTGATGGCTGTGACCATCTCATGTTTCTGTTCTAGATTCAATAGTGACTCTAAAGAACCAAACATGCTGTAGAATCCTAGTGCAGTCACTAGATTCACATCGGTTCCTCCATGGCAATCTGCTATCAGTTCCGTTTCCGTTCTTGCTTTCATCACTACATTTCCAAACAATACTGTCAACTGCTTGTGTTGTTTCTCCAGGGTTTTCACACAGTCTAGATTTCCACAAACGTGACCCTCTAGTCCACAGACTTCCGCCAGACAGCTACCAGGTTTGACCCAGTCTTCTGGTCCCCAGCCAGGCAACTCCACTTTATCTTCTCCGTTGCTCTTAGAGGCTGTTATCATCACATTATATATGATGTTGAGGTCACGCAGGTTACAGTCTGCATTCAGTTCCCTCTGTATGTCTTGTGTCGCCCGTAATATTGATTCAGCGTTGGGACTAGGACACCATGATGGTCTCATCAATTCCCACACTGCCATCAAGCTCGTTCTCAGTAATTCATCTGAGAATCCCAACCCAAACTCCACTCTCTTGTCGGATTTTGGTACTGAAGGTGCAGTCACCTCTTCTTCCAAGACCAGTCCCAATTTGGCCTGTGAATTGTTGACGCTTTTAATCGTTACAATTCTGGACGTCCAGAATCTTAGTAACACCGCCTGCTCATAATCAAAGAAGCAATCACGTATGTCTTCACTCAGGAAAGGATTGTACGCTATCCCTAAGATCCCAGATACGTAGCTATATGACTTCTTCTTGATCGGTCCACAGTATTCACTGGACTTCGGCAATGCTCCCATAGATTCTTTAGTGAGTCTCAGCTCCTTGTTTGAGAATCTTCTGATCTCATCTATCTTTTTCATCGGTTCCAATTCTTCAGGTTCTTTCATGTTCACCCTCATCGGTTTACTTTGCTGCATGTCCAGCAGTGCTAGCAAGAACAAGGCTTTCGTTCGCTCATCGCCTTCCCTCAACATTTTAACACAAGTGTTTAATGCAGGTACTGAAATCTGCTCTATCAGGAATCTAATGAAACAGAGAGCATCTCTCCGCTTCGCACACGCTACTGCTGCTCCCTCCTGGACTATCAGATCCCTCAGATTCGTCATAAGGAACACCTTTTCTTCTTTTGACCTTTTTCTTTCTTCTGAATCATATTCTTCGCGAGTCAGTCCCATCATGCACCAGGCGAACCTGAGTTGTAACTCTGTCCTTACGTAAGGTACTGCCACGAGAGCATGTATCCTTGGCGTAGTCCTCATTTCTTCTTCGAAATACCTCAACACTACTGCTTTCCATGGAAGGCTCACTAACTGCTCGATCGTTTCCGCCTGTACGTCAGACGACGCCAAAGTTCCATACGCCTTCTGCTTGAGGGTGGTGCCTTGCAACATTGTTTCCAGATAACCCTCCATGGCTTTTTCTTCTTCCAGAGCCATTACATACCCTCTAGCCGAGTTTCGGTATTCCAACATCTCCATGTATCCACCGGTGGGTTCATCTATCGACACTGTCTCAGACACTGTTAGTCTGTTGTATTCCACTGGTGTCAGTTGTCCTGCAACACTTCCCTTTCCATGATTCATGGGAGATGGTTTGAAGTCCCTCACTTTACTCTCTCAACATTGACTGAGTATTTCCATTTCTAAAGTTGCTCCAGTCAGAGTGCGGTCACTCCTTTTGGATTTATAACCGGTTGACTTTATCCCTGCCATGAGAATGGGTGGCACCATCGCTATATCAGTTAATATTCTATCTGTGCCAGACAATTGATAATCACCTTGCCCCAAATCCATGACTTCTTCGACTCGCTTCCTTTTCGCTGAGTTACCAGCTTTCATCGATATTTCTGAATCCACTTTTGTCTTTCCAATTCTCCTCGGCATCACTCTGCTGCCTAACTTCATTTTCATCGCATTGATTTTATCAATCACCATTTTCGATCGCATCGTTCCTCTCCTGGTCCTTGACAGGTACACCACCTCTCCTTCATCGTCCTGCGGTGTCATCTTGATGGGAGAATTCGCTTCACTCTCATCAGTGGCTGAGTCGATCACTAACTCACTCAGTCTCCCTTCACACTCATCAAGCTTGTCAAGTACTTCTCTCATCAAGGGTTGATTGAGACCTGTTTTGAGGATGGACTGGGTTCCATAGCTCTGAATCACAGTCCAGACTTCTTCCATAAACGCCACTCTGTCCAGCTTACATCCCGTCCTACTCTCGTGGTCTCGGTGATGTACTTCCCATTCTTCTTCGGGCAGCGTTCCCAAGAAAGGTACTCTGGCTGAGGCCTCTATTCTTCTACTGAAGATATTGAAATCCAGGCTGGATGTTCCTCCTGTCGTTGCCCTGTCGTCTTCCCCACCAGCTTGATCTTGTTGCATGGGTTCTTCAGTCTGACGGCTTCCACCCTGTCCGTCGCCTCCTTCTGACTTATCCTTATTCGAGTTCGATGGTCCTTGTTCGTCATTGTCGGCCTCTTCATGGAATCTCGGTATGAGCAATGTACCGGCCGATTTATCTTCCTCTTCTCCATGGACCACTTTGATTTCTTCGCAGCCGAAGGGTGCTAGGAAAGTTCTCGTCTGCAATACTCCTCCAACTTTCATCTCCTTCCTCACACTGGTCAGGATCAATGAGGCTTCAGGCAATTCTGTCCTGCCTCTCATTCTCATCGGAGCTAAGCCTAGTCCCTTCCATTCCTCATCAAATCTTCCAGGCTTGGGAGTAGCGGCGTTGCTTATTCGCCTTCTCGTCGCTTGATCCGTGTACGCAAATCGTGTGTACTGTAACACGGCGGCATTTCTCCCCACGAAGCATGGATCCATCGTCACCGAGAAATTCCCTACTCTCCTTTCATTGGTTTCGAATGCTCTCAATCTAGGAGTTTGTACTACGGAGACTGCTCCGAGCAGCATCCTTCTTATCAGAGGGAATTCAGGGATTGCCTCCGGTAGCTTCTTGTAATCGCCCCAGTCCTTCGTCTCTTCTCTCACTTTGTGATAGGCTGCTGTGAGACGAGGCACTCTGGTCATTTCACCATTCGTTTTGTCATAGGGCCTCAGATTCCAAAGCTTTGGAAACACCTCGATGTGCCCTCTTTCTACTTCTCCCATGCGGTCACAGAAGTGATCGTCAAAATTGATGACTGTCGTCTCTGGCTCCGATATTTTCGCAAATAACAGATCTTCACTCATGAGCTCTCGCAATGCGTGCTGCTCACACCAGTTCAGTGTACTACCGTCCACTGCCGATATGAGGTTCAGGTGCAGCACCGACCTCCTATATGCTTCCACTTTAACGTCAGGGAACGCAAAGGTGACTGCTGGTCCATAGATCACTGTCACGAACTCCGTGACTCCTCTGATCAGCGCCAAGGGATCGATTCTCATAGCTAAGCTCAAATCTGGTAATAGCGGCATGCCTCCAACATGTCGTCTAACATCTTCCTCTCTTTCAATTGTCTCGTCTTCTCCGGTTCCAAAGCGATTTTGCTGCAAGAGATACTGGATAAGAGTGTGTCTCAGGTCTCTTATTTTGTTCCACGAGTCCGTGGATTTCTTCATATCCAGATTCCTCACTCTCTCTTTCATCTGCTCTGGACAACGTGCCAGTTTCATCAGTCCTCCCAAGTTTCCGTGGGTTATTGCGATCAATGTCAGAAGTCCATCTAGTCGCAGGTTCTGTATTCCATCCGTAAGCAGTATCGCCGGTCCTTTTACGAAACTCTCCGCTCCGAACGTCACGAACAAGGCTATTAATTCCACTATCGATACTTTCACTACAGCTTGGAGGAATTCCTTTATCAAATAGTGCGAGACTTTCGGGTAAACTTTTGCCAAGAAGGACGCGGTCCATCCGGCTCCCAACCCTTCTAGCATGCTGTCTGTCCTTTCAAATCCCTCCTGTCCCTTCACTTCCTGGGTCCAGAAGGTTTCCAGAGTAATCTGACACATTCTGTTCACGAACTCAGCTGTCTTTTCTCCGGCATTTTCCGCCAGGTTCACCTCCTTCAACAAGTAGGCGTGTATCTTAGTGATCATTACTGGGCCTTGCTGAAAAGCATCTGCACCCAATGCCGCTACTCTAGGATTCAGGTGTAGCCACTGGTTTGCTTCCGGCTTGGTTCTCAGCACCATCGCTTCCAGATGAGCTCTCGTCTCCAGTGAATTCTTTCTTCTCGTGTCTTCACTCGCCACTTCCATTGCTCGGAACCACAAGTCGTTGGACATTGCCGTGATCACTCGATGGTCGTCATCTATTCCTGGTTCCAGTTTGAGTTGCCGACTGAAGTTGGACAGTTCCAACCCCAGCACTTCGTCCAACACTAACATGTGTAGCGCGTGGTCCTTGAACCCTCTCATCGCGTTTGAGATATCTGACCATACTGCAGGCAGTTCAGCCTTAAGTGGCCTCAGGTTCTCCATTTCTATCATGCGATTCGGGGCCGATATGATCACATCATATTTTCCCTCCGAAAGTAAGGCTACCATTGCATACACAAATTTCAGTCCATCCGGGAGATGTGCATATCCCGGAGACAACGCAAATACTACTCTCAACGTCACTTTATTGAATGATCCCTCCTTCGTCGCGTCCACCACTTCACCCATCGACTCCAGGATGTCTTTTATCGCTGGCCATACTGCGTTTTCTGCTGTTGCAGAATCTCTGAGCCTGCTCAGAAAACCTCTACTGTGTAGATGGTCATTGATGCCAGCAAACACAATCGTCATCGGGTTCATTTCTGTCTGCCTTTGTACCCCTATAGCCAATGACACTGATTGCAATAGGTCTAGGTCAACTGCGGCCAGCATTATGACGTCCGGCCAAAACAAAGACTTAGAGGTGTACACGAACTCTGAATTCGCTACTACCATGATTTTGGCCTTTCTCATCTCTGCTTTGTCGTAGGCGGCGAAGATGGTCTCATCTTTCTTTATCGCTGTCAATCCGCCATATCTCTGGGCATCACCATCTTGGTTCACTAGTTTTGGGTACACTCTCTCCTTCACATGACCAGGTGGTGTCGTCAATTGCCTAAATATCTTCACGTGTTGTCCAATCGGTGCTCTCGCCGTCAGGAATCTTCCTGGCCTTTCTTCACGATTCCTCTCATCATGGTTCAATCTCACATCTTGCAACGGTCTTGCATTCACAGGTCCCATTGTGTTGTTGGAGGGCAGTCCCTCCAAGTCGGCAAATCTCAAGGCCGTCGTGGAGCTGAAATTTATGCTAGCGGCTATCAACCAATCTACGCCGGTTATCGAGTACAATCTGCTGACGGATAGCGTCGCTCCATTCAGCATCTTCCTTGCATCTTCGATGAAGCTCACTCTCTGTAGGTCCAGCTTCATTAGTTCGTCTTTGTATATATGCCAAGGAGACGGTATGGATCGCGACCACATCAATGAGCCTCTGCTCGGTCTCTCCTCTCGACTGGTACTCGTCGTCTCCGATCTAGTGTCCGATCTAGATGTGCCTGCTACTTCTTCGATTGGTTGGTTGATAGGTCCTATCCTTCTCCTAGGATGAATTGTCCTCCTCATCGGTGCTTCTCCCAACCGATCCTGTATGTCTGTTCTTCGACCTGGTTCACTGGAGCTTTGTTGCCGGTAATTTGTGACGGCTGGGACCGTACCCAAGCGTGTTTCCAGGTTAGGAGGCACAAAGGTGGTGATCACCGTATCACTCACCGTTCCCTCTTCCTTCAGCACTCCTGTGTCAAAGAGTTCTGCTTCCAGCTCATCCAACCGTTCTTGGAAGACTCGATTCAACCAAGCTTGTCCTTCGACACTGTCGAAGTGGATGCCATCTGTGGTCAGTCTGGCTTGATCCATGGCTCTCAATTCATGTTCAATGTCCATGAGGATCATTCTTCCGGCATTTCGATTTGCTAGGTTTCTCAAGATGTTGTTCCATCTCATGACTCCCTCGTTGTGCCTTCTTCCTGATGCTGTCAGGCTTCTTGCGTTCATTGGCACCGTGCAAACGGTCAGTACCGCGCAACTGAACTTCTGCCAGAGAGTAGTGAACAAACACACCATCATTGATTCCCACAGTGCTTCCTGCTCATCTGATCCTCTGGAGATATCATTCGTCCCAACTAAGATCATCACATTGGGTATCTTCCCGGTATTCATCAGCTCCACCATGCGATATAATTGGGCAATCGTCGCGCCTCCAAAGGCCATCACCGTGGTGACCCATGAGGTCCTCAAATTCGACAGCACTCTGACTAAGCTGTCTCCCAATATCAGGTGAGATGTCCCGAGTGGTGGTTGCTGCAGGTTCACAGCCGGGCTCCAAGTAGCTCGATTGAAGCAGGCCCTCGGATCTGTCTCCGGAACTCCCGTGAAATTATATTTCAATTGATTATTCTTTTGCATGTCTATTATGCGAGACACTTTCTTCGCTGGCATCTTCCGTACTTTCCTCTCTGGGATTCTCGAGCTCCCCATGAGTTGTGTCACGTCACTTATCCCTTGTCTGATCACGGTCTGGGAGAGTCGTACTTTGCCCGTATCGTCAATCGTTCCATAGGGTGCAGTCACCCCGGAACCTGGTGCATTCTTGTTAGCGACCAATCGTCCAGCTGTCTCTATCAGTTTTCTCACTGTCTGTTCTACGACGGGATCACCCAAGGTGTCACTAGGATCCGGGATTGTTACTCGGTTCGTCTCTGCTGGAAGCCGTGTCTCCGTTGTTTGACTCATTTCTTGAGGTGTCAAGAGCTCCATCGGGGACTGCCCACGAGGAATATCCCTTGCAGGTATCACTTTCTCAATGGACGTCGTCAACGCCGCCTGTTCCGATCGCTCTTTGTATTCCTGCCTTAAGCGTTCGATCTCTTGACCCTGTTTTTTGTTGCAGTCTTCAAACAACTTTCTCCACATGTCCCGGTCTTCCTCCATCGCCAGCATGGTCTTCGTCATATCGTCTAACTCCTTCTTCGTACTTCTCAGCTGATCGTTCATCTCGTCCAGATCTTGTATGGTTTGGTTCGTCTGAACCTTCTGTGTTACTTTCGCCCCTTTTTGGTGGCACAGCTGCTCTCAGTGGTGAACCAGACGAGGTTGCCTCGCTGTTCATCTCCCGATGCATTCTCGTCAGCCCAGGTTTAGGCTTAGAGGGCATTGGCATCTCACCTGGTTGGTAAGTCCTAGAACTTCCCAATCCAGGCTCATTCGCCAAGTCACTCCCTGAGAGAGCCCCGTTTCTCCACCTCATCACTCTCATGTTCGGGCGGTCGAGTACTCCTCTCTCTCCATATGCTGCCATCAACAGGACTTCCGTGGGGCGGTCCCCACGGTTGTCGTGCCCCAAGATGTTGATCAGGGCGGTCAGCAACATGACCACCTCTGGGTCCTCCAGAGCGAAGTCTCGTTCGATCAGCCGACGATAGATCGCATCTACCATCGGTCCTACATATGCCTCTGCCAGGTCCATCAATTCATCCAGGTTGAAATTGTCCATACTGTTCTTTCCAAGTTTGATTTGATTTCGATTTCAAGTTTTGACTCAAATGAGCAATTAAATGATCAATCAGGATCTAGAAAAGGAATCACGACTGTCACACCTGTCAGTTTCACCTTAACATATATCGTTAAAATTTGCTTAAAGACAGTTCAGATAAAAAGATATTTATCCTAAAATTTATTAAAATCAATTGGTTTCTAAAATTTTGGAATTCGACCTAAGATTGGACAGTCCAAACTTTGGATCTATTCCCAAAATCGTCATTTAGTTGTTCATGGTCACTAACCCCTACTTACCCATGATCTTAATAACCTAACACATAACATAACATAACACACATATCACATATTACATGCAACTTGGTCTTTGGCCTAACACCCTCTCGCACATCACTCAGCCTATACTTAAGTAATATTTCTTATGTAGATACACTTGTATGTTCGTATCAGAGAATATCACGTGTACAAGCGCGTACAATTCCCGAGGATGCAGTCTTCCTCTATTTGGATCGTACACTGGAAGCGAGAGCTCCTTCACGTCCATTTCCACAAGGAAGTCCATCAGCCTCGTCAAAGACAAGACTAGGTTTTCCGGGTCCACGTGCTGCTTCTCCGTCGCCCTCGTTACCAAGAAGCACAAGTACTTTCCCGGTATCTGCGACACCGCCGGAGGTAAGGCTGCTACGCCCCCTATCCCTGGTCTTTGCTTCCAAAGGAATTCCACGTTTTTGTATTCCCTCTTAAAATCTGCCGCTAGCGCCGTCCTAAAACTCATGTCTGCGGTGATTGCTACCGCACATGTTCTGTTTGTGAGTATGAAATCACTGTCTGTTAGTATTATGTTACTAGAATATTCATTTGGTAAATTAAAATACGACTCCACTACCCTGCCTATGTCAGGTTTCTTAGGTTCTTCACCTGTTTCTGCTTCTAACTCTCCTGTTTCTCTTGCTATTCTCAATTTTTTTATTATCAGGTTTTCAGTGTGGGTAAGTCCTACCCCCACTCCCCGGACAAAAATATCCATCGGCGTCCCCGTCGATCGCATACCGGGTATTAAGTCAACGTTAGAAGCTGGAATGAGAAGTTGTCCTTCCTGGGCAGCCCAGGAAGGATCGTCTCGTTCAGTCTTGATGTATTTCATGCTTTCACGATCTACGTCTTGAATCGTGACGCTGGTCTTCTCTGGATCCGAGGTCGTTTCATTCAGCCACTCTAAGACACGCAGGTTCGTCTGGTCTTGTTCATATGACTGCTGTTGCTCATCGTCAAATTCTACCTCGGGTTTCGACCAGTCGTCAACCCACTCATCGTTGTGATCATTGACTATGTCAATGTCTTGTGACACAGTTATTTCCTCTAAGCCCACTACTTCCTCCATTATTTTCTTTAGATCTATCCTATCCACTACAAAGTCGTCACCGTAAGGATTGTACTTCTTTCTTGGTCTCGTCCCGTCCTTCCGACGAGTCTGCATCGTGAACGGAAGATCTGGTTCCAAGTTCTTGGGAACCTCTGTCTGTTCGGGATCCTGCCAATCTTCCTCTGCGTAGGGTAAGGTTTCATCGTCCGCTTCGATCCGTTCGTTTGGATCCAGGTCCAGCGGTGTATCTGTACCATCCTCTACGATTTCGTTTCCATCGTTCTTCTGCCTGGTGCCTTTTTCATTGACCTCACAAGCAGGATCCATCATTAGATAATCCCCTTCTTCCATGTCTGCAGGTATACACCAGTCTTCTGTCGATGGATGGATTGTGTGGCTTGATGTTCTCGTAGTGTGCGGCTCGGCCAGTACTCAGTCTATAAAAGCGTCCCTCTTGGTGCACCTCTGTAATCATGAAGGGTCCCCTCCACTTCTTCAGAAGCTTCTTTGTCCCTTTCGGTGGTATAACCTTCTGAAATACCCATACGTAGTCTCCCACCGAGTAAGCCTTTGCACCAGCTGCTTTCTTGTCGAATCTTTTCCTCTGCCTTGCCTGTGCCTGCTGAGTGTTTCGTCTACACAAATCGTTCAACTCCTGTTGGCGTTTGATCACATCCCTCACGTAGACCTGTGGGGACGTTTTCTTTCCCTCATATTCTGGGTAGAAGAAGGTTAAGGGTAAAGACTTCTCGTGTCCCGTCAGCATCATGTGTGGACTAACTCCAGTGGTGGAGTGTTGCGTGCTATTATAAGCTCCCATCACCTGTGGAAGGTATCTGTCCCAATCGGTCATGTACCTGGAACAATATACCCTCAGCATCGACACTAACGTCCTATTCTGTCTTTCCACTAAGCCATTCGTCTGAGGGTGGTATGTCGTGGAGTGAGCCTGAGCGACTTGTGACCGTCTCATAAGCTCTTTCGTAAGCTCGCCTACGAAAGCCGTTCCATTGTCCGATTGAAACGTCATTGGACAACCATGTCTTGCTATCCACGTATTGATCAGGTGGTCGCATGTCTCTTCCGCCGAGGCAGTTATGCAGGGCACGGCCTCTGCATACTTCGTGAAGTGATCTATCATGACCAAGACTTGGTTGTAACCGCTGTCTGTCATGCATATCTTCTGGTGATCTATCTGCACCACCTCGTTGAATTCAGACGATTCAATTGATTGTAAAGGAAATCGCAACTTCCTAGGATCCTTGACCTGTTGGCATGACAGACATGCTGTCACCCATTTCTCGCATGCCTTTTTCATCCCAGGCCACTCAAAGCGCTTCAGGATCCTCTGATACACTTTGTCGATCCCTTGATGGCCCATCTGATCATGCGACCTGAATAATAGTTCTGTCTGATAGAGTTGCGGCAACACTATCGCGTTATATTTGTATAAGACCTTGTCTTCTTCTCTTCTCCTGCAAGCCACGATCCCGTCCTTGTTCAGATATAATCTCCCCTCCTTCTGCATGAAGTATTGTCTCAGGATCCTATAGCTGTCTTCTTCCAGGTCACCTTTGTCAGGTGCACCGTTTTCTATCCACCTTTTTAGGTTGCTTGTCATGCGATCATTTCTCTGCGCCCTTAGAAGGTCCGAGAGTCTGTATCTCGCCTTCAAGTACGTCTTCATGACCCTCATCTGACTATTCAGCTCGTTGGGCTGATGTGTGTCTTCTTCCATCTTAACGCACCAAATCTTCGCCAACGGTTGTGTTTCTTGCTGAAACGGTTGAAGATCAGTCTTGACTGCCTCTTTCTGTGGCAATAAGCTCATCGAACGTTTCGATACTGCTATTGTTTCTAAGTCATCCGCTGCGTTGTCAAAGACTCTTTCGCTTGGTATTAGGTAGCGATCACTGTCAGGATCCTGGTACACTTCTCTGTCCAGGTCCCTTGCCCGAGTTTCCACTAGTAGCGTGTGTATCGCTAGTTCTGACAGTTCTGATCCCGAGGTCGAATTCCTGTCGGAATAGGTATCCATTCCTGAGTTTCGGGAATCATCATCCGTCGAAGGTGTTGTGCTGGAGACTGCACGCTCCTCCAGATCATGTCTGTATTTCCTTCGCATCCATCTGAACTCCCCGGACAAAACCTTGTTCTCTAGGTCCTGTTTCTCATCAGGAATTTTCTCGTCTATCTGGGACTCCCCGGACAAATTCACTTGTCCCGGGTGTTGATCTTGTGATCGCTGGTTTTTCTCCTTATCCTTCTCCCCGGACAAATAGTCTTGCAGCAGATTTTGTTTTACAACTTCACCCTCTTTATCCCGGTCTACAAAGGTGACGGTTTTCTTTCGCTTGCTGCTCCCCTGTTCTTTCTGTCCGTAAGAAGTACTTGTTAAAATCTCCTGGGGTATTGAGGATACTAGTTGCTGAACTATTGTCCTACAATCCCTTTCGTTCTCTTCGTGCTGTCGTCTGGACGGCATGATCTTCACCTTCTCGCTGACTGTTAGCGATGCCACTGCTGCTGTCCACTCGGGGTCATCTCTGGTCACCTCTCTTTCTAACAATCCACCCAGCATCCGCATTACTTGTGGTGTGACTTGCACCGTTTTATCCAATAATGAGAGGCTGTTTATATTCATGCGAGAGAGTTCTTGCTGGACCAGGTTCGAGCGCAGCAACAAATCCAAGGGGACCGGGTCCTTCTTGGACAGGATCTTTATCTCGGCTGCTTTCTCTACAGGTAGCTCAGGGTGCCCTGGAATTGGATGTCCTGATTTATCCAACCATCTCGTCAAGGGAAGCGCTTCATAAGTTTCTTTGTCCAGAAACGAGAATCCCTCCTTTACTTCCGCCTGATTGGCCTGCTTCTGCTCCAATCTTTCATAGAACTCAGTTTTCTTACTGAGGCTGTCAGCATTCTGGTGTTTATCACGCATCCTATGTTCGATTATCATATGGTAGCCATCCAGTCTTACTATCCATCTACCAATATAACTCTGATCCATCGAGTAGGTCTTCAACCAGGATAACGCTCTGTTGTCTACGCGTAACTTGAAGGGAGCGCTCCCCAAGTATGCACGGTACTTCTCCACGAAGGTGACTACTGCAAACATTTCTGCTTTTGGTGCGCCATATTTCATCTCTGTGTCACTCAAGACTTTGCTGCCGTATGCAATGGGACGGAGAACTGTTCTTCCGTTCCATTCTTGCTCTTGATGCAATATTCCTGAGATGGCCACCACCGATGCGTCTGTGTCGAGAACATACATGCCCTTTTCTGTAGGCATGCCCAGCACTGGCGCTTCGCACAGTTCCCGCTTTATGTTCTCGAAGGCAACCTGTGCCTCATCGTTCCATTCGAACTTTTTCCCTTTGTTGCGCATCAGCTTCTGCATCGGGTACACCTTGTCCGCGTATCCTTTTATGAATTCTCGGTAATAATTGGCAAACCCTAGGAAGCTCATGAGCTGTGTGTCCGTTCTTGGAGCCTTCCATGTCAGCACAGCCTCTACTGCTTCTGGATCTGGCCTCACACCATGCCTGTCCACCATTCTTCCCAGGTACTTGATCGAATCCCTAAGGATTTCACATTTCGATGGTTTGCATTTCAAGCCTGCTCTTTTCATACATCCGAAGACCTCATCGAGCCGATCAATGTGATCCTCCAGGGTCGGTGTCGCTATGACTACATCATCCACGTAGCACATCAAGAGATTCCCGTACTTTTTGGTCACTCCTGTCAAAGCCTGAGCCATCAGCCTTTGAAAAGTTGCTGTTGCATTGCACAAGCCGAAGGGCATCCTCTTCCACTGGTACAACCCCAATTCGCACGCGAAACCGGTTTTCTCCCTATCCTTTTTCCGCAAGGGAACCTGCCAGAAGGCAGAACCTAAGTCCAATGTGGTGAAGAACTTGGCATCACCAAGTTTAGATAGGCTCTCGTCTATTCGCGGTATCGGGTACGCATCTTTTATCGTTACCGCGTTCAAGTAACGAAAGTCGCAACAAAATCTAAGCTGCCCCCCTTTCTTTTTCGCCATTACTACTCCGCAAGCCCATGGCGATTTCGAGGGTTCTATCATGTCGTATTCAAGCAACATTTCTATTTCCGCTCGGCACGCTTCCGATTTATGTGGCGTCATTCGCCTTGCGCCTTCCCTATGGGGAACGGCGCCCTCTTCTAGTTCGATTTCGTGTTCGACGAAATTACAGCAACCGATGTCCGCCTTATGTTTTGAAAATACCTCGGCGTTCCGATTTAGGAGGTCCCGCAATTTTTCAAAATCTCCCTCACCTATTTTTCCTTTTAAATGTTCTATTTCTGGCAAAACCGGTTTGTCAGAATCTAGTTCATATGACGAGGGGCGTTCCGGAAAATTCGAGCAGCTTGATAAGCCGTCGTCCGTTTCGGATTTCATTGAAAACAATTTATGAATAGATTTTAATTCATTAATTCTCTTTAAGATTTTATCTTTATTTGCACGATAAGGACAGTCTTTCACACTATATTTCTTCGAGTTTTCTGTCTCCTCATAGTCGGTCCTCATCGGCAAGGCGTAGCCAAGCTTCTTTCCACGCTGGATTGAAACCGTGGTGTCCAGTGTGTTCAACAACACACTGACACACAGTCCGTTTCGCGTTACCGAGAAGCTCCGGCCTAAAATCACCGAACTCTGACTATTTGGATTCGGTACTAAGCAAACCTGTTTACTATCACTCAACGAATTTAGATTTCTCATTCTAAAAATTGCTACTACAGCTTGTCCTGGTTGTAATTTTACTTTTCTATCCAAAAAAACTGGTACCTTATTTTCGTCTGTAATTATCCTATTAATTGGTCTCTTAACATACTTTCGGTCCGGGTTTCTAATCCGTATCATACCGTTGTTCAAATCAATCATCACGTCAAAATTCCTGACAAAATCTCTGCCCAAGATGAATTGGTCGGCGTCGTCCAGATTCTCTACCACCAGGAAGCTCATCCAAAGGTCTCGTCCTCCCATGTGAAGGACCGTTATCGGTGTTCTTCCGGCTACGTAGATGGCTCCTCGATTTGCGGCGGCCAGTCGGAGGTTCGTAGGAATCAGATCTTCCCGTGTGAAGCCCATTCTTTCCCAAGTTTTTATCGGCATCACACTCACCACCGCTCCTGTGTCCAGAAGCCCTGTGACTCCGATTTTTGTTCCGTTGGTGTCGAGCAGGTGTGCTGTCACATCTGCTTCATATCCAATGTGTACCGCGTCTTGTTCCATCATGGCGTCATGGCCTATCCTGCGGACTTTGAGTTCCTCTTCACCCAAATAGATCTGCCCTATTTGGTCATCATCTGTTGTTACATAAATCCTGGTGTAGATACTGATCCCATCCACGTTCAGCATCACTTGATACGGCCCATAGACTTCTAGGTAGCGTCCATGAAGTTTCTTCATGCGAGGGCCACCCGTCGTTAGTAGTGCCCTCACAGCCCTCGACTCGGTGCGTGGCTCCATCTACCTCAGATAGTCTGCATATGTGTCCAAATGCATCAAAGTGAACTCAGACGGTTCACTCAGATTTCTGATTACCTGATGCCCTGCCACCGAGATTATCGACTGTATTTTACTTCCTTGCGGTGCCATACCGAACCTCTGACCAGAGATAACATTAAGTTTCATGCTCAAGCTGCTTGGTGCTTTTGCCTCTTCAACTTCCGTTGCTTCGAAGGCGTTCAGTTGCTCCTGTAATTTTTCATTCTCCAGCTCGAGTTTCACCTTTTGTTCAATCTCTTTCGTCACTAGTTCCTGCTGTACTCTATTTATAGCATCCCTCGCAGCTGCCCTATAATCGATTTTGAAGTCATCGGCCGCAGTTGCTGGTTCCGGTTCACGTGCTTCCTCTGTTACCGCTTGCATCTTCTTTGCCACCAGCTCTTGAGGTTTATCCTTTCTGCGTGCCTCCGCTTCACTCAAAAGTCGAGCCTTGCTGGCTTTCACTCCTGACAAAGCTTCTTCATGTCTTGGATGCTTGATGTCTGCCACTGCATCCCAGAATTGCGGACAATCTGATTTAAAATGACCTTCCAAGTTACAAAAGAAACACCTCGGGCCGAATTTCGCAATTACTCCTCTCATGAAATCCTCATGATCCAACTCTGACGCATCTTCGTCCTCGAGGCTAAAGCCTATTGCTTTCATGCCTTGTTTGTAAGTTGGGCATGCTGACACATGATGGTCTGTTGAACTGCAATTAGCACAAGAACGTCTCTTGTCCATATCATCCCTCGGTTTGTACCAATTGTTCCCTTGGTTTGCTGGTCCGTTGTTAAAATTTCCATAATTGTTCTTGTAATATCCAGATCTCGAAGGAGGTTTCAACAAAAGATACTCTTTTGATTTGAGCCTCAACTCCTCCGGTGTTGGCGCATTAGTTGATAGTGGTGTGTAATGCGTTGCTAGCATCGTACGAAGTTCATCATTTTTCACACCATCGATGAATTTTGAGGCTACGGCCAGGTTCATCCTTCGGTTTGAGTCATCCGGTTGGCTGCGTCTTCTCAGCATTTCCAAATCATCGAGAAACTTGTCTATTGTTTCATCTTCTCGTTGCCTCCGTTTCTTGAAGCGCATCATCGCCTGGTGCCCCTGCACCCCTGATCCGAAACGGTTTAACAAGATTTCGAAGATTTTCTCAGCAGTGTCACGTTGATACTGTTTCTTGGCCATGACACAGTTCAGGGCTGTCCCTTCTAAGTTGCTGGTGAGCGCGCTGCATTCCTGTCTCTCCGACAAGTCCTCTTCCTCAAAATGCAGCTTCATTACCTCTATCCAGGTATCAATACAGCCATCAGATTCGTCTTTGTAGCATCTTGGTTTCTTAAAGACTCTTCTGGACTTCTCACTGCGTTCATTGGTTCTTGATAACCTCGTCAGGAATGTCTCTAAAGACCTGTTCAGGGGTTCAAATGCTGTGGCCATTGCCGTAGCATCCCTTGAGTGTCCCGCTTGAGTGTCCTCACACCTTGTCGAAGGCTCTGTGTGCGGTGCATCCCTGCAATCCGAATCACCATGAGCGTTTCCCGCTTGGCCCATATGACTCCTCCTCGGGCTTGTATGCCCCATGTTGCCAGAATCGCTTCTCCCAGTCGCATGTGTGCTTTGCGTTGGTCGTTCGTTCGAGGTTTGTCTGTTCCCCGTTGAACTTGCTCTACTGTTTGGGCCCCATGCTGTATTACCCCTTGTGGCATAGCCTGATGAACTGCCCCTGCCTCTAGTGGATCCATACGTCTTCCTCCTTTGATGTTCATTGAAGTTCACCCTCGGTTCCCTGCTGGGACCTCCCGAGTTCGGCTCTCCTTCTTTTGGTCCGTTCTTGCTGCTTAGTAGCCCGTCCAACCTATCCATGATAGCCTGAGTTCGCCTCTCCATCATCGCGTCTATCTTTGTGTCAAGAGACCCAAGAGACTGCTCTTGCTGAATTCTTAACTTCTCCATGTCGGCTCTTAAGCGTAACTCCCTCTGTTCCGCCTCTCTTGTCATTCGCGACAAGTTCCTCGTCATATGTTCGTCCGTTCTTTCTTTCAAGCGTTTTTCGCTTCTGCCAACTTCTTGTCTGTTGCGGTTTATTTCTTCCCGCAGACTTTCTCTTTCCATGTGAACTGCTCTTTCTAGTTCACTCATCCTTATCGACATCTGTTCATTTTGTTCTCCTAAACTGCCCACTATGTTGTTTAAGGCTTCCTCTAGTGCTGCCCCGTTATCCATGAGTGGCGTCACTAGTGGTGGTGTAACCCTGTCGGTCCCAGGTAACTTCGTGCTTGTCGAGATCCGGGCCTTGACTCTCTGCTTCAACGTCTTTTCATTATTTAATTCAGGATCCATTAACGCGTTGCCAAGCCCTCTGGTTCTACTCTCTCCAGGTTGTGGCTCCGAACTTGTCCTAATCGCGAAGTCCTTTGACTGGCCCGGTGTGTTTGCCTCTTTGCTTATCGTTGTCACTACACCAAATTTGTCCATGGTTCCAGTCTCTCTTTCGACGTGTCCCTCGTTCTCCTGGATCGAACTGTTGAGGCTGACCTGAGATCCAAAGTCCCCTTGCTCCTCTTCATCCTCTTCCTCCTGGGATTCACCGTCGTTTCCTGCTCCTCCTCCCATGCTGAATGGAAAGATGTTTCCGAAGGTATTCTTCATTCTTTCTGAGAACGATGATGAGGTTGTTTGTTTCCCAGTTCCGCTTGCCATCATAGTGTTGTCTGTCGGAGATCTTCTAGTTGCCGCTACCTCAGTTGAGATGTCGGACAGCTCCGACATCTCTTCTCGATCCAATGTCCCGTTGGAAGTGGCAAAATCATGGCCTTGTTCTACCGGGGTAGATTCACTCGCCAGCCTTCTGCCTCTCCCTTCCAGTTCATTTACTTCCTGGTTGTCATTCATGGTATGGTCCGTATTGACCTCCACTTCTAACAGTTCTCTTCGCTCTTCTGAGGTCTTCTGACTTCTCGTTTCAACCATTCTGCCTGAAACCGTCTCCTCTTTATCGGACCGGGATCGCTTGATCCAATCCACAAAAGGATCGGTCATCGTTTTTCTTTGCTCTTCAGGTATGAATTTTCTAGAGCTATTACCTCGTTTTGGTATCCTTGACTTGTCTAGACTCATTTTCTATTTGTCACTTTTTAATACCTATACTTATCTCGATTGCTAGACTTTATAGTTTTATTAACAATATTAATGACACAACACAATAAATTCCACAAGATTCTATTAAATAGTGACCAAGAATCCCTGTATGTTGTCAGAGTACAGTTTGTATAAAATTTATTCACACTAACCGATTATCGGTCCAAAGATCCGGAAACTAGCACAATATGATGTTATCAGTCAATTTAAAAGATAGTGTATTCACTACCCAATCAAGCACACTTTACGTTGATTTAAAATCAAAAACAAAAATATATATTGACACAATATGAATGTATATATAAAAAAAAAACGTATGTGTCTTGTACTCTTAGTCGGTCGCAGTACAATAGTCGAACCTGTCTTTTAAAGAAAAAGCTTTCCCTGCTTGGTGCTGCACCAAACAGACAAAACTTTGAAGGCAGTAATTTTCTCAAGTGGGCGTCTATTGCACCCACCGAGTACTGTGTTACCTATCTGCCTTCGGACTGCCCGAGCTAGACCTACTAAAATCCTCAGGGCAGTCACTTTTCCCAAAAACGTATTATGTTTCAATCCACATCAATGAGTCACGCTCTTTGTAATTTAGACTTAGTGTCGCGAATATCCGAGTTCGGACCTGTTTTGTATTAGTCTGGTTCTTTTTGAAAGGCAAGTTACCAGTGCAGTCACTGATACCTAGCCTGTGTATTAATAACCTAATACTTCTCGCTTTTTAGTCTTTCTTTCGTTTACCTAAGTCCTTAATAAAATAATACCCCTCCGGATTGGCACAAATAGGACCCTTCCGGACTGTCAGAATATAGACCCCTCCGGATTGGGACCCCTCCGAGTTAGTTAATAGTAGACCCCTCCGGATTTGGACCCCTCCGAATTAGCAACTAAAAGACCCCTCCGGATTCGGACCCCTCCGGTTTTGTGGAAAGTAGACCCCTCCGGATTCGGACCCCTCTGACTTTGAAAAATTTCGACCCCTCCGGATTGGGAGCCCTTAGCTCTGTCAAAGTAGCTTTTCGTAGTTTTCTTAATTTCAGCTTATACCCCTCCGGATACGTTCTGCGTTGCTTTTATGCTGTTTGAATTAACTGGGAAGGGTATAGGGTCCTTTCCTAGACCCCTCCGGATTGAAGTTAAGGCACTTATTTGACAATTCACACTAACGGTGAAGGGTCTTATCACTTGCCTAATTTCGACTCTATTATGGTTGTCTTGTGCCTTCAGCCCTCCCTTTTTGTCTAGAACTGTCCTAAGTTATTTAGTTCAATCGCTATCAACTTTTGGTAGGGGTATAAGGGTTTTTCAGAAAAATTTATAAAACGTGAAGGGTGTACCCCTCCGGATTTGTGTAATTTGCTAAAAACAATC
Organism: Symsagittifera roscoffensis; assembly: GCF_963678635.1. Lineage (NCBI taxonomy): Eukaryota > Metazoa > Xenacoelomorpha > Acoela > Convolutidae > Symsagittifera > Symsagittifera roscoffensis. The sequence continues at coordinate 40,390,682 of NC_087070.1, forward strand.
TCAAAAAATTTTCTCGCTCGTTTTTCCGGGAAATTTCCCAATCCTGTCAGTAAGCTCAGCTAATCTCTGATCTATTGGTACCAAGATCAACTCGATATGCTCTGTAGTTCCAAAGTTATTAACCAAAACGTCTTTTTTCCAAACTCAAAAATTTTCTCTCTTATAGGTTCCGCCTAACTTTTTCCGCAAATCTGGTCCTTTCGACCTAAAAATTATTGATCTGAGCTCAGATGGCCTATACTCTTCTAGTTCAATGCAAAAGACCCGATCTAAAACGCTTTTGTAGAAAAAATTTGCGAAAAACTATGCTACCTGACCCCTCCGGATTGATGAATCCACCAAATCAAACACGTTATGTTCGATTTCTCTGCAACCCGTAAGGCTTTTGGGTAGCGGGTTTTAAGACTCGTAGATTCACTAGTGGACGTTGTCAGAACAACTATTTTTACTGTCCTAACTCAAAGATTTCAAAAAAATTCTGATTTTATAGTGCTTCTTACTATCAAAAAATGGGAAAATTTGGTTTTTGGTACCAAACTAGTTCCAACCACTTCCGAACTAAAGTTAACCGGTTCTACTTATTACAGTAGTGCAGTTACGATGTAACACACTAACTTAGCGCTTTTTTCCGTTTCAAAAAATATCGATATCTCAAAGATCGCGACTTGTGGGGGGATCAAAATATCGCTATTTTGACCCTAAAAACCGGTCTGTTTTCGTTGTTTTTCACTGAAAAACGATATAAGACTATTAATATAGGCTATATAAGTAATAAGATTAGTAATACTATACCCCTCCGGGTTTGTTTATTATCCGAATTAAGGTGCTTAACTCGGATATTCGCAGTTCGGTGAAGGGTCACTACAGTGCAGCACTGTCGAGCCCCCCACAGATTACTATCTTACTTTTTGTACCAAAAGGGATACAAAACTTGTTAACGATACCCAACAGTCGATTGTTGTTGTCGTTGAGGCCCTTCTTGTTGCTCCTTGTACTGCTTGCCGGATCGGTCTTCACCCAGGACCCTTCCGAATTGAGCGCAAATCAGCTGACCCTTCCGGATTGAGCGCAATTTATCATTAACGTGCTTAAATGCTCAAATAACCCTACAGTACAAGCCTCACAAACGGGCCACAAAATTGATCGTAACGATCCTGACTGATATAAATGCATGTAACAACAATATATCTATCAACAACAAACGGGGGGGTTGAATCACATCTTGTCTGGGGGGATGATTTCTACTGATTTTTTACTTTTTTTACTGTTTTTGGTTTTTTCGGTTATTTTTTATGTTTTTTGTTTTTCTTGGGTACTATACTACTTTTTGTTTGGTTTTGCTTATATCTTTAAGTGTTTTTGGTCACAAATCACTCAGGGGATGAGGGGTTCATGATTCCCCCCACCCTTCCTGGTTCGTGAATTTTCGGTCTTAACTAGGTTAAAAAACTATTCACGGTAATCCGGAAGGCTTCCGCGTTCCGAACTACCCTTCCGCCCCGGCAGTTTAGGCCTATTAAGGGCGTTAATGTGAGCATCCGCTCGGCGCGGAGTGCTCGTTAACGGTTCCGCCGGTCATGATGTTATGAAAGAATAACACCCAGGAGCGCCATAAAAACATACATGTAACATTCGCCCGGAAGATACATATCGACGGATAACAAAACTAAGTCTTAAGACGACTGGCTAGCGTCTAAACAGAGATTTGCATGTTTTTCACCGTCTCTACCAAGCCAGTACTTTTCGGTGGTCTTTTCTAACATCGGGTCGACAAAAACGTTACTGTTCTCCGGCTTCGACCAGAACGCTCAAATTAACTGAATAACATGCAAAAATAGTGAGCTCATGGCTGGGTCTCAGTATCCCCAGACCACGAGGTCACTCCTAAAAACAAGGCTACTATTTATTATATTACTATTGTTTTTGTTCAGTAGATAAAAATCATCATCTCCATCGAAGATGGATCAACCCTTTCCCCCCAACTCTTAGCACCTCATCCTTGTCAAAACTAATCCAAATATCAATTAAATTCAAGTCAGTACATGACAGGATGCTAAAAATTCATATGAGTCAATAAAAGTTTTCCGTCCCGAGACCCTTCCGGATTCTTGAATCCGGTGAATCAAGCTCCTTAAGTTCGAATTCACGATAACACGAAAGGCTGGTTTCCACCCTTCACCGTTGTTCGCAACGGCCTTGCAACTATTGTAGCAGCACAATAGTTGCAACTCGGAACGTTCTCTGTAATTCGTTGTCGTCTTCTTCAATTTCGATTTCCTCAATTTCGATAAAGTTGTTCTCGTCAGCGCAACCAATGTTGTTGTTGTGTTTTTTCACTCGTTTTCTGTTAAAATGGCCGTTTCAGCATTTCTCAGAAATGTGACGTCATCATTCGAATTTTTGAAGTTTTAAATTACTAGAATATTCCAGCCTTCACCGTTTGGCTAAACGTTCCAATAACGCCCTTAGTTCTTAAAAACCACCAATCCGGAAGGCTTACTGCTAAAATTCCGAATTCTACAGAGATTGCATTTTTCACATTCTGGTCGAATGTCACATGTTTTTAATGGCAATCACGTAGTCTGAGGATCCGAGACTCAGCTATGTGGTTGTGTTCGCATGTAAACGAAAGCTGATCAAAAGTCGTTTGACTGATGGCCTAAAAATAGTAACTTTTTACTTAGCCCTAAACAGACCAGAAAATCAACTGGCAAGGTCGAGACGGTGGAAAACGTGTAGGATTAAGGTAACTGACGCCTGCCAGTCGTTATTAGGTACTTTTTCTACGCTCCGTTGCTGTGTAGTATTTGGGCGATGTAATATTCGTCTACTGCAGTCACACATGAGGCTTAAGAAAAATAGGCCCTATAACCATTGGCTCAAGAGTCAGGGACACTATCTCTTGTGTTTTTCTACCTCAAATCAGTCGGCGCCAATTCGGTTCGCTTGTTGACATGAGACTACGACCCGTTACAGCTTAAAGGCTACTACCAAAATATCCCCCCACTCTAGAAATAAGAACGTCCCCATACTTAGGTCTCTAGATACCCAAAATACATGAACGCCGTTAAAAACCGGGTCGGAACAATCCGTTAAGTTACTTTTTATTAGACAGTGGATTTTTGATCCATTTTAGATGGATCAACCTAAAACTCACCTTACCTCAACATAACAATCATAAAACACACTCTAGAAATTTAAATTAAGTACTCACATCGTAGCACGCTCAAGAACTGGGAGTAATCAAGTCGGTCAGCAACTCGAGAATTAAATAATGTAACTAAATGAGTTTAATGTTTATCAGTTTCAATAACAAGGACAAGTTTTAACTCTAGAATATAGTTTCTCGTGAACCAATGGGACACTCAAGCTGTCCACTTTTCCACCGAAGGTTCACTCTAGTCCAGTTCGAATAACAATCCAATCGAGTAATGATAGTCCAGTTCTCTGGAATACGCTTGTTTCTGTTTCAGATAGGACAGCTCTACTCTAGTTTTATTGTGACGGAAATTGCGAATAGCAATTTCCCACTGTTTTATCTAGCAACTTTCCCGCGATTGTTACTCGATTGTTCTGATTTCTCTTTTTCGGTTTTCAGTTATCGCGAGAAAATCGTGCATGACAGGCTCCATTCGAATTTTTGAAAAATCAAATTTCACTCCAAAATTAAGCGTTCTTGTTTTTCTCAAGGTCAAACTTCCAAATATGACCGACTGGCACATACTCCCCTGACTCAAGATCGATGTCCTCATCGCGTGCTGTCGTCTGCCAGTGAGTTCCAGAAAACCGAGTGTTGCTCAAGATACAGTGCCAGTGGTCATTTACAGAAGTTTGCAGCAGACTTAAGCTTATCTACACCCCAAAATTCACGGCCATGTAAAATTTTCACACTATCGCTAAACAGCAATCAAAATCTGCACACACCTGCACACTTGAATTCTCGCTTTTCAAGCCAATTATTTAAAATTTCTTTTGTCCCATTCAATCAGGATATTGTCATGCAGCATTTTGATTTATATAGTAAATATAGCATATTAATAACAATATCTGATTCGTTAAAATTTCTTTTTCGTGAACCCAGGTTTCACCCGGATTCACACTCAAGCCCCCTTTCCCTCTCAAGACTCAAGATCCATTCGAACCATCCGCTCATCTCGCACTCTTCGCCTTGGAGGTGCCGCACCCTGAAGTACTAGATACGGCAAACTGTCTCAACAGTTCTTCTTCATCATCGGAGCTAATCACGATCTCCTCCCAAGCCTTCAGCTGTTCATAGGATCGCATCCATTCCCTTTGCTCCTGCAACCTCTTTGCCTGGTTGGGTAGTGCCTTCACCCTAGATTCCCGGTTCAAACAAAAGGAGTTGTGCAGGCTCAAGCTCACGTTCTTCGCCAAGTCCTCCTCTAGTATCGATTCCCTCGCTTTGGTATTGTCTCTAGACATTTTACCCACTCTATTCCATCCTGTCGTGATCGCATTTCGATGGGTTAACAGAGGTCTCTTGAAAGCTTCCGGCGCAATCTCGGCCTGGAACTGTCGATACTCCTTTTGATGCTTTCTCATGTGATCTTTCGTTGTCATGTATAACCAAGACGTCAGTGTCGCTCGAAACCATGGAAAGTACCTCAAGCGGCTCCATACGTGTCTGACTTCCGTTGGTATGGCGAATACTTTGCACGCAGTCTCAAACAACTCGAGTCTCCTGCTGTAGTCTATCGCATATATTGATTCAGCCGTTGGCGTCTTCGCTTCCCGATACTTCGTTATATTCTCCTCTATCCATCTCAGAGCCAGCATCGTACTCACTACTAAGAGCGTCACCTTCTGCCGGTGATCCGGTAATCCGATCGACCGAATTTCTTCCATATCCCACACCAGGCAAAGGTTCTTGTGATCTGGATACCACACCGTTTGTGCCAAACAGTGGCATGGGCATTCTCCATGGGTGATCTCAATGCTCCTGAGGTTACGCTCCCCCGAGGCCTCCAAGAGAGGCTCAAGTTCCATCATTTTCTCATGCATCGTGTCGTTCTCTTCCATGTTTGGAGCACCCCCACAGGTTTTCCGATCACGTTTTGTCTCTCGTGATCGCTTGTGTTCTCACTTTCCAACTTCAAAAGCTCTTCTCCCCAGATTTCACTCAAGTCATCTCTCAACTCTTTCGGTACTGTCCCTCTGATTTTCCTCAACAATTTGTGCGAGTGATGCGATATCCGAGCCAACCTCACGCACTTGGGCACTGAGAAGGCCTTGTCCACCAATACTCTCTGGCTGGATGCTTCCACCATCGCCATGTGCAGTGGATAGTGGCTTCCGCACAAATTGGCCATCAATGACCCTATCAGGGATTTTGCGTTCAATGGCAGGCCATAAGCTTCGCTCATGGGAAACCCCATTTCCGCCTCGAGACCAACCTTCCAGCTCCGGATGGGTTTTTGAGTCACCTGCAACACCCCAGGCCATGATTCTACGATCAACGCCGTCACTAAATGGTGTTCAGACTCTAGCCTCTCCAGTGATTGCAGACTACACATTCTCGAGAAGAATCCGAGAGCTGTCGCTATATTCACCGTAGTTCTCGCGTAACACTCCGCCACTATTTGCACTTCACTTTTCTCCCTTTCCGTGATGTCTTCAAACCAAGTAACCAGATCTTCTTTTTGAAAGGACAGTATCCTGACACATGATCGTCCATCGCAGGTGTACTCTCCATTCCCACACGTCGAATCCAGACAGCTACCCGGCTCCATCTTCTTTGCTGACCCGAGATTGTTCGTCTTTTCGCCTGACTCCTGCATCTGAGGTAAGATCAGTTTGTGCACCACACTCAACTTTGCCAGATCTTCATCTTCCGTTGGTGCTAACCTCACCCGCTCGGTGGTCTCCTCGATCAGACTCGCGTGGGGATGTGGGCACCAGGAGGGTCTTAGTAACTTCCATACCACTCCCAAGTTCGTGATCAACAAGCCATTGCCATCACCCATGTTCACTTCAACTCTCTTGTTCGAGCGCGGTACGCTTATCACCTCCGGTGTTCTCTCAAGAATCAGGCCCAGGCTCGGCCTCTCTTTCTCCACCGCGTCTATTTCCACTATTTTACCTGTCCAAAACTTCAGCAGCTCCGCTACCTCGTGGTTCCTGTGAGCGCCTCCAGTTTCTGAGTCTAAGAAGGGGTTGTAGGCTATCCCCATAACTCCCGACACGTATTGGTATTCCCCTTTCTCACTGAGTCTCGAGTACTGCTCTGGCGAGGCCAGGTTACGGTGAACATCATGTTCTTCTTCGAACTTTTTATTATAAAATCTCCGTACCTCGTCCAGTTTTCTGTGGTTCTCTAGGGATAGTCTGGAACCATCTTCCTTTTCTATTCCAGTACTCTGATATACGTTTAAAATGATCGTTGAGACTCTTTTTTCCACGGTTTTACTTCCGCTTGCTCTCTGGTGGCACGCCAAGATGGTGCTATCAGACATCATTGACATTATCCATCTCAAGAAACATGTGGCATCCTTCCTCCTAGCCAGGCTCAAGCCTGAATTATTCCTGGCCACGTGTTGCATCAGTGCTTGATACACATCTAGCTTCTTGCTTCCCAACTTCAACCTGTCATACGAGGTCAATGTCTCCAACTCTATTCCCACCAGACTCCAGGTGAACATCAATTGTCCTGCGGTTCTAACGAAGGGATTCGCCATCAATGGCGGTGCTGATGAGGGTGTCCTCATTGCCTCTTCAAAATGATCCGTCAACAAGTTCTGCCAGGACCTCTTCAGCTGATTCGCCAACTCTATCTTGTTGACCTCAGCCTTTTGCTGGGTGGCCCAATTGCGTCGTTTGCGAGCTACTCCACTGTCCAACTTCATCAAGCAGTCTTCCATTTCCTTCAATGTCTCGAGGGCCACCCAGCATGGCCGGGAGGTGTTCCTCGTCTTGTTCCTCTCCAGTGGATCACTAGTCACTTGCTTCCCCGTGGCCTGGTGTCCCTTCGAGACCCATTCCTTGCCGACATCCACTTCCCATGCCTGTCCGTTCGTTGAACCTCTCTTCACGTTTATCTTCTGGGGCTTGAAGTCTTCCTCCGATGTCGAACTGGTGGAAGCCTCTATTTCCCTCTCTACTTCGAGTGGTCTTCTGAGCTCCGTGTTGCTCTTGTATGCCGCCGTCTTGCATCGAGCCAAAACCATGGGCGCCGTCTCCCTCAAGTTTCCTTCTGAGACAGCATCCACTGAAGGACTACTCAATCCCTCTACTTCTCTCTTCCTCTTGCGAGTCTTCACATCTCTGCTTGAGGGTGTTGTGGTTATCATCACTGATTCGACCTCTCTGTCTACCTCCGACCCTTCCAACTCTTGCCTCCCCCCTTCTCGAGCCTTGAAGATATTAGTACTTTTAATCATATTACTAGTCCCAACCTTATCCCCTTTTATATCATCAACTATTTTATCTACAGTTTTTTGTTTCAGAGTAGAGCTGTTTTCACATTTTTCTTCTCTAGTCTTTGATCGTGAATTCCTCAGCTCTATCAGCTTGTTCAGCAGCTCCTTTCTCGCCTTCTCATCCAGGCCCGTTCCTATCAGAAGCGGTTCTCCAAACTTCACAACTGTGTCCCACTGTTCCTCCTTGAATTTGTCCAGCGTCGTCTCGCTGCCCACTTCTTGATTGAATTCCTTCAAGAACTCCTGCCAAGCATCGTCCTTCAGAGACCCCAGGAACATGTCCCTATTTCCTTCGAAAGTATTCTTTTCCCTTTCCTCAAGAGTATCATCCCCATATTGGAGGTCTCGCTTGCCAATGGCAATTCCAGATTCTTCCGGGGGGACGGGGTCAGAGGTGGAGTGGCAGTATCTGCCCAGTTCTCCTCGCTCAAGTCTTTCAACAGCTCTTGAGTGGTGAGCTCCTCCCCTGATGGTCTTGGTTCAGGCGTATTCCCCACTTCCATGTCCTCACCGGCTTCGCTGAGAGTTTCATCCATACTCTCTTCTTCTGACTCAGTTCTTCTTCTCTCGAGAAATCTTTTGAACCGGTCCTCCACGGGTCCACTCCTCTTGTCTCCAGGTGTATCCACTGACAGTGGTGATGGTGTCGCCGGGTCCAATCTCTTGTACTCCGTCAGGGCCACGTACAGTTGACCTGCTGCATCCAGTTCTTTTCCCTCCTGTCTCATTTCCACCTGTTCTAAGCCATAGGGTGCCCTACACTTTCATGTCGTCCACCAATGCAACATGCCCCTCCATCATGATCATCCTGCCATCATCCCATATTGGTAGCATGTTCTCAAGTCCCTCCTGATCAAGAGCTCTCAAGGCCTTTCGCACCTCAAATCCGGGGGGCTGCGAGCCTCTCATCTTTTTTGCTTGCGTCGTCCACGAATTTATTTTCGCCTCGCTAGTGTGGAAGTAAACCGCCGCCGTATAGCCGACGAACAGGGGGTCCCAACCATCAGTGAAGTATTTCTGCATTTCCTCCGTTGTCATCCTCGCCATTATGGATGGAACTACTAAGGGGCTGTTCATTCCCAAGGTCATCCTCCTGACTATCGGGAACTCAGGCATGGTGGCTGGCAGGATTTTTTTCTCCATTATGGCCTCCAGCTCCCTCTTAACCAGTGCAAAGCTTTCCTTCCAAGCAGGAATCCTCAAGATCTCTCATCCGTCTGCTGTCAGTGGGTTCAAGTTCCAGAACTTGGGATATGTCTCGATGGGGCCCTCGCGTTTGCCTCCCATTCTACATTGCATCTGTCCCCTGAAGTTGTACACTATCAACTCGGCATCTTTCACTTTTCCAAAGAGTACCGTATTGCTCATTTGTGCCCTGAGCACCTCCTGCTGACACCAATTGAGCGCCGTCCCATCCAGTACGCTGATAAGACTCAAATGCGTTACAGAGTAATGATACGTTGTCACCAGGGGATCTGGGAATGCGTACGTCACTGCTGGACCGTAAATGCAGGTTACCACCTGCTCTAGACCCCGGATTATCCCCATCGGGTCCCACCTCATTGCCAGACACAGGTCCGTCAACAGAGGCATCCCTCCATTCATCTTCTTCCATTCTTCTCTCGATTTTGGGTTCTTCTCTTCACCCGTCATGTGCCGATTCTGCATCATGAGGTATTGCACTAACAGCGTCTTCAACCCCGCGGCACACTTGTAGGAGTAGGTCTCGATACTCGAGTGGACCTTCCCCATTGACAGGGGCTCCCCATATTCCATCAATCGATGGAACGACACCAATTCCCCATGGGTCAAGAGTACTAGTGCCAGATACCCATCAACCCGAAGTGTCTCTACTCCTCGACTAAACATGTACGCTGGGCCCATGTTAAACAAGTATCTGGGGTAGACCAGATATAAAGCCAAGAGCAGGCTGATGGGCATGCCCAGTATCTCCTGCACGAAGGCTCCAAAGATAGTCGCTGTGATGCCGAACATTCCTGCCATGAATTCTTTCCCCCAGCAAGGACTCAAGAACTTAAGAATCTCATGATCCCTTCTAGTCCTCAGCTCACCCTCTGCGTGCTCTCTCCAGAACCCTCCAATCGTCACTTCATTGGCTGCCGAGACAAATCAAGCCACCGTCATCTCTCTTCCTTCGGCCAGCTCTAGTTGTTTCTCCAGAAAACTCCAGACTTGTTTCACGAGGGGTGGCGCTTCCTCCCTCGTCTTATTCTTTGCGTTCTCCAGCCTTGGTGTCAAAAATGGCCACCAGCCATTCTCTTGTGTCAGACGATATTTCATCGACTCTAATTGTTTCTCCGTGTCGGCCACATTTTTTCTCTCGTTGCTCGGACCTCTAGACTTGCCGGTGGAACCTGTGATCTTCACCTCCATGCTCCGAAACCACAAGCTGGCCGTCAATTGGTTTATCGCCGGGTGATCGTCCCCGATGACTGGGCTGAACTTGAGTTGCCTGGCAAAATTCGATATCTCTAGCAAGAGCACCTCGTCCAATACGATCAGGATGTCGGCTAATCCGTAAAAGCCCCTCAGTGCATGAGATATGTCCGCCCATGCCGCTGCCAATTCTGACTTGCGGAGCCTCAGGTTCGATGGCTCCAATTTCCGATTGGGGGCTGCCATTAGAATCCGCCATTCGTTTCCCTCTGCTATTAGGATCAAGACCGCATACACGAATTGTAGGGCTGGTGGCATATTCGCGTATCCAGGGGATGTAGTGAACACCACCTTCGTCTTGGATCCGAATCTCGAGACAACATTCTCTTGCACCTCATTCATCGCCGCAAACAACGTCTGAATGGCTTCCCATATCTTCCTCGATGTCGGTTCATTGCCCTTCAGCTGCTCAAGAAGTCCCGCCGCGTGCAGATGATCATTCATTCCTGCAAACAATAGCAGCTCAGGATCACAGGGCATCTCCGACTTTATTGCCACCACTAGAGTTAACATCTGGTTTAGTTCGGCTCCTGGCAAAGAGTATATCAGAGTCTCCGGCCAAAACAGCTTAGGAGAAGTTACTTCGAAGTCTGATCCCGCCACGATGACTACCCTCGCAGCAGCTGGATCTGCTCTATCGTAAACTGCCAAAGTCTTGGCCAGCTGGGTGCTCCCACAGGGCTTCCCGTACCTGGGATCTTCCGCCAATTTCGAGCCTTCGTGAGCGGCATCTGGCAATTCCATTCCCCCCGGATTCAGCAGCTTGTCCACCACCCTCAACTGTGCCGGGGTCTCCAATCTGATCCTGGCGATGCTCGTTCGGTGTTTGGGGGGTTCTGCTATGAGTCCAGGACTCCCCGGCAGCTTGAGAGGTCTATAATCGATAGGTCCCATGACTGATTTTGTGGGAATCCCAGTCAGATCCGTCGTCTCCATTATTCTCGCTCTTGAGAAATGCGTCTCGGCAGCCTTCAACCAGTCCAACGCACTGGTGTCTACTTAAGTCCTCATGTGACACTCGCTCGAGACCCAGAGCTTCCGCCAACTCTTGCCTGCATTCCAGGTCTTCCAAGTCCAGCTCCTTTACTTTCTCCAGATATCTCGACCGACTGATCTCCGCCGGTCTCTCCACCCTCTTGCTCTCCACTACTACCACCGAGGACACTACCGAACTCTTGGGTGTTGATGACGTTGCCTCCTCGGCCTCCATCGGTGCGGTCTATAATCGATAGGTCCCATGATCGCTTTCGTGGGAATTCCGGTCAGGTCCGCGGTCTCCATCAGTTTTGCTCTCGAGAAGTGCGTCTCATGAGCCTTCAACCAGTCCACGCAATGATGTCTGCTCAAGTCTTCGTGCGACACTCGTTCAATACCCAGAGTCTCCGCCAATTCTCGCCTGCATTCCAAGCCTTCTAGGTCCAGCCCTTTCACCTTCTCTGGATATCTCAAGCGAGCGGTTTCCATAGGCCTTTCCACCCGCTTGCTCTCTGCCACTACCACTGAGGATATTGCCGAACCTGGAGGCGTTGATGACGTCACCTCCTCAGACTCCATTGGCGTGGCACTCGGCAATCTGGCCTGGTTGCTCCTTGAGCTGTCTCTAGTGTCAACCCTCGGTCCCAAGCGACCAGACAAGGCCCTCGAGGCAAGGAATGGTGGGTTCGGAGGTGGCCCTAATGTGAATTGGGCCGTCTCTAGCAGATGCGCCTCTAGCGCATTTATGTGTCCTTGAAAGACGTCATTTAGCCACTCTGCTCCCCTCGGTCTATCGAAGTGGATTCCATCATTGGAGGTGTCCTCAGGGAATTCCGCTTGCTCCATGCGCTCCGCCACGTCCAACAGTCCGACGGGGAGCACACTCTTCCGGTGGATTTCTCAGATCACCCTATTTAGGTTCAGCACCTTCTCGTTCATTTCCAAGGCGTGCTGATCAAACTTCATGTTATAAGGGACAGTACATACTGTCAACAGGATGGGGTCCATCTGGATCCTCAGCTCCTCAAGAAGGCAGCTCATCTTGTCGTGCAGCCTTGTTATTTTCCTTGCTTCTCCCCTTGATACATCATTCGTCCCGATCATCAGGGTCACCGTGTACACCTTAATCATCCCTAGCATCTCAAGCGTTGCCAACATCTGTGGCGTGGCAGCTCCAGCGAAACTCAAGATTCCTGTCTGCCAGTGCGATTGGATCCGGGTCAACACCCGCACTAGGCTGTCCCCTATAATTAGGTGGACCGCGTCTTCTGGCACATGGGGTGGCGCAAGATATTCCACCCAGGCTGCATCATGAAAGCAATCCCTCCTGGTTTTCTGTTCCGCATTCCAATCCAGCCGATTGTGCCTGTGGTACCTCTTCTCTGTGTTTTTCTTATAACTCGAGATCACGACGCACCTGACCGGCTGTTCCCTCCAAGTTGGGGGAAGCTCCGGTCTTGCCGAACTTTCACGACTTATCTGCCACAGTTTCTCGCTCAGCTCCTTCAGACGCGATGAGCCGCCGCTCACCTGACTGTCACTCGAGGTCGAGGTTGGGGTATATCCCGGCAGTACCACATCCATCAGTGGGCGTATGGGTTGCGTCTCCAAGCTACGCAAGGAGGACGTTGCTTCATTCGGTATCCAGACTTCCAACCCTTCACTCATGTGTTCTCGAGCCTCGCGGTCAAGGTTGAACCGTCCTCTTGCCCTGGGGGCTTCATCCACTTCCATGCGTGACTCTGGCCTCGAGCTGGTAACCACTCGCTCCTTTGGCCTGGCTCCCTTCTGTGCGTCAAGTTCGCGTTGTCGTTGTTCTATTCTCTCCATCTCCGACTTCAGTTGCTCACAATTTGCGGCATTCTCCCGCACCCTTAGCTCCTGCTGATGTTCAGCCCGCAGCATCTCAAGCATCCTCAGAGTCTGATCTCGTTCGTTGACCGCATGGTCCCTTTCCAGCTGAACTTTTTCCCGATCCAGCTTTGCTTGATCCCGATCGAGGTTCGCCTTGTTCCTTTCCCTCTGCGTCTTCTCGAGCTCTTTCTTTAGAACACCAAGATCCGGATATGCCTCAGTCGTCTGTTGTGCTCGCGTCATCGATGGCACCTTACTCGAGCTCTGGCCTGTAGATCTTGCTGATGGCCTGGTTGGTAGTGGGAATTCTCCTGCGCCATATTCGGTATTGTTACTCAGGCCAGGATTCCTTGCCAAGTCAAAGCCCCTTACTCCTCCCTCCACATTCCAAGACAACCATCTGGTCTGTTCCTGATTTGATATTCCCTCGGTGGTGTAGCCGACCATCAAGACAGCCTCCGTCGCAGACTCCCTGCATTCACCCTGTTCTTCCAACTGGAGGATGGCATTCAGCATTACCGCCATTCTCTCGTCTATTTGTGTATAATCCAGGTCCCTCAGGCGTCTGTACATCTCATCGAGAGTAGGCTTCTTCAGGGCCGCGGGCATGGATTTCCAGAACCTGTCTGCCATTCTCTGTGACTTCGGGATGTATTCAAGTATGTACTAACCAGCTCAAGAATTACCTTACCGACTCAAGTGTGTATTAACCAGCTCAAGAATTACCTTACCGACTCAAGTATCACCCAACTCAAGAATTCTCTAGAAATGTTCCCTTGCAAATACTTGCTGCAGGTGTCGATTATCGCGAGTTCAATCAAGATTTCTCTTTCTGTATCTCGCTTGAGTATAGTTGGATTTTCAACTTTGTTTTTCAAACTTGATCTGAAAACAGAAACCATATTAAGACTTGACATGTCATGTTCCTAACCTAGAAACCCCCCTTTTACCAGTATTGTTAAAATCTTATCATTTTCATTTCACTTAAAACAATTCAATTGGAATTTCCTTAAAAACATGCAGATTCATTTTATGTTTTAGCACCGTTAATTCTTCCAAAATTCAATTGTCATGCCAATCGCGTCTTAAAATCCCTTTACCTGTGCCGCACCCCAGTACCTAACTCAAGACTCCTCCCTCACGCCCAACTCGAGACCCCCGTGTCCGCAACTCAGGCGATGCTCAAGTAGTTTTTCTAGTGCAGATACACCATTATCTCAGTTTCCGCGAAGACTACGTGTAGGATAGCGTACAATTCCCTTGAGCTCAGTTTGCCCCTGTTTGGGTCATACACCGGCATTGAGACCTCCGTTATTCCTCTTTCAATCATGAAGTCTCGTAGTCTTGTTAGAGCCAACATCACGTGTTCGGGATCAATTATGTTCCTGTCATTGACCCTCGTCACTAGGAAGCACAGATATTTGCCCGGGACTTGTGCTACTGATGGTGGAAGCGCGGCCATCCCTCCCAGTCCTGGTCTCTGTCTGAACAGAAACTCCACGTTCTGGTACTCTCTTTTGAAGTCAGCTTTCAATCTTGATTTGAAACTCATGTCCGCCGTGATGCAGATCGCGCTAGTCCTGTTTGACAGGATGAAGTCGCTAACCGTTATCATGATGTTTTCCGAGTAATCATTGAGTATTTCAAATTTCGTTTTGAAATTCCGACCTATGGTAGGCTCTGGCTCTTCTTCCAGTTCCAAATTGCTTGTTTCTCTCACTTCCTTGAGCTTCTTTATCATCAAATTTTCGGTGTGGGTAAGTCCTACCCCCACTCCCCGGACAAAATTATTTATCGACGTCCCCGTCGATGTGGTCGGGTCTGAATTGTCCGGAGGAATGTCCAGTGGCCTGTCTGTTGCCGTCCATCCGAAAAGAGGGTCCTCTGCCTTCATATAATTTGCCGATGATACGTCGACTTGTTGAATGCTTTGTCCTTCGCGGCTCTCGTCTTTGACATCGCGCATCCACTCTATTATCCTCAAGTTCGTGTTCTCCCTCCTCTCTATCTCACTCTGTTCGAGATCCGTCTCCAATTCTGGCGTCGAGTAGTCTTCCTGCGGATAGTCAATGACCTGCCTTCCTCTTCGGCTTCCAGTTCGCCTGCACTCAGTAGTTCCTCGCCCAATTTGTCTGGCTGTATCTTATCGATCAAGAAGTCATCCCCGTATCTGTTGTACCTCAGGCCGGTCCGTTTACGATTGCCAGTCCTGGTTCCCGGTGGTATTGGTCGATCTGGCTCCATCCACTTCGGCACCTCATCTTGCTCCGGGTCGTTCCAGTCTTCTTCTACAAACGATCCTGCTTCAGACTCCACCTCTATCTTTTCATTGTCGTCCAAACTCAAGTTCTCATTACCATCATTTTTCTCTCTGGTGCCTTTTTCATTCACTTCACACGCTGGCTCTACCACCAGGTACTCGAGACCCTCCATGTCCTTCGGTATGCACCAATCCTCCGGGGACGGGACGTGAGGCTTCAGATTTTCATAATGTGCCGCTCGCCCAGTACTCAAGCGATAGAACCGTCCTTGTTGATGAACTTCCGTTATCATGAATGGTCCCCTCCACTTCTTGAGTAGTTTGTTTGTTCCCTTGGGCGGTATGACATTTTGGAAGACCCACACGTATTGGCCCACTTCATATGGCTTTGCTTGTAATATTTTTTCGTCATATTTTCTACGCTGCCTCATTTGCGCTTGCGCCGTGTTCCTCCTGCATAGCTCGTTTCACTCTTGTTGTCTTTTGATCGCTTCTTTCACGTATGCCTGAGGCGACATCCTTTTCCCCTCGTATTCCGGGTAAAAGAATGTCAGATGCATTGCTCTCTCCCTGCCCGTCAACATCATGAAGGGACTGATGCCCGTCGTTGAGTGCTGTGTACTGTTGTAGGCCCCTACTACCTGTGGCAGGTATTTATCCCAGTCCGTCATGTATCTTGAGCAGTACACCCTTAACATGTTGACCAGTGTCCTGTTCTGTCTCTCTACCAACCCGTTGGTCTGTGGATGGTAGGTTGTCGAGTGTGCTTGAGCAATGTGCGATCTCCTCATCAATTCTTTTGTCAAGTCCCCCACAAAAGCTTTGCCGTTGTCCGACTGGAAAGTCATTGGACAACCATACCGCGATATCCAATGCGTTATCAGATGATCACATGTCTCCTCGGCCGAGGCTGTCTGGCACGGAACCGCTTCCGCCAACTTTGTGAAGTGATCTATTATAACTAGTATCTGGTTATATCCCGACTCCGTCATGTAGATTTTTTGATGGTCTATCTGCACCATTTCATTGAACTCTGAGCTCTCGACGGACTTGAGGGGAAACTTCATCTTCCTTGGGTCTTTTACCTGGAGGCATGCCAGGCAGGCATTCACCCATCTCTCGCAGGCTTTTCTCATTCCTGGCCAATCAAACCTGTGAAGTATCCTTTGTTGTACTTTATCTATCCCCTGGTGCCCCATCTGGTCGTGCGATCTGAAAAGCACCTCCGTTTGATACAACTGTGGTAGTAAGATGAGGTTGTGTTTGTGTAATATCCTCTCCTCATCTTTCCTCTTGCATGCTACCACCCCATCAGCTGTGTGGTAGAGTAAGTCTTTCTTTTCTTTGTAGAACTGGCTCAAGATCTTGTAGCTGTCTTCCTCGAGTTCCCCCTTCTCCTTGACCCACGACTGGATCCACTTGGAGAGGTTACTTGTCATTTTGTCATTCTTTTGGGCTCTTATTAGGTCTGACAGCCTGTATCTCGCCTTGACATGCTCCTTTAGCGCCATGATCTGTCCATTCATCTCACCAGGGTTGTGGATGTTATCACTCAGCTTCACGCATATCATCCTTTTCACGATTTTCATATCATCTTCTGGCACCAGATTCGTTCTGACGTTTGAGTTGCATGATAGTTCCCTGAATGGCTTCCTTGAAACCGCAATTTTCTCAAGTTCTTCACCACCTCGTATCTCCTGTATGTCCAGATTGTACGTTCCTGAAGATGGATCCGTCTGTAACTCCCTGTCGTGGTGCCTTGTCTTCTCTTCCGCCAATATCATGCACAGACTGTCTTGGTTTTCGCTGCTCTCATCCGAGTCTTCATCCCATCCTTCACGCTCCCTGGGCAATTCTCCTTCTCCGGTTTCTTCTTCCGTGAACATGGAACACTCCCCGGACTCTTGACCTAGTCCCAGGTGTTCAGTATCTTCTTTGAACGTCACTTTCTTTTTCCTAACCTTGGTCTGCTCCAGAATGTTTTCGGGGATTTTTTCAACTAGTGACCGCACGACATCTTTGCTGTCAGTGACGCTTCCTCTTGAGGAGTCAGTATTGTTCACTATTTCTTTTCTCCGAAGTATAGTGACTTTCGGTTCCTCTTGGCCCTTCTCTTGGATCACGGGCTTATCATCTGATAGTTTCTCGAGCAACCTCATTAAGTCATCATCTATCTGTGCAGTTCCTGCTTCTACCTGGTTAAGATCATAGCCTTTTGCCTTGAGCGTCTCCCTCACGATCTTCGACTTGAGTATTATCTCTATCGGAATCCTTCTGCTCTTCTTCAAGATGGTCTTTTCTGGAGGTTCTTTAGGTAATTCAGGATGATCTTCAATCGGTTTGCCTGATTTGTCCAGCCATCTCGTGAGTGGAAGACTGTCGTACGTTTCCTTGTCCATGAAGGAGAAGCCATCTTTGATTTCAGGTCTGTCTGCCTCTCTTTGCTCTTGTCTCTCATAGAACTCCGTCTTCTTACTCAAGCTGTCAGTATTCTGATGTTTATCTTGTGTTCTATGCTCAATTATCATGTTGTATCCGTCCAGGCGAACTATCCACCTCCCAATGTAACTTTGGTCCATTGAGTACGTTTTCAGCCAGCTCAGTGCTCGGTTGTCGACTCGCAACTTAAATGGCTCACTGCCCAGGTATGCCCTGTATTTCTCGACAAAGGTAACCACCGCGAACATCTCTGCTTTCGGTGTTCCGTACTTCATTTCCGTGTCACTCAGGACTTTGCTCCCGTACGCTATTGGTCTCAAGAATGTCTTCCCATTCCATTCTTGTTCTTGATGGAGAATCCCAGAAATCGCGACTACCGACGCATCCGTGTCCAGCACGTACATCCCTTTCTCAGTCGGCATACCCAGTACTGGTGCCTCACATAGCTCTTTCTTTATTCTCTGGAATGACTCTTCTGCTGCATTGTTCCACGTGAACTTCTTGCCCTTGTGTCTCATTAATTGTTGCATCGGGTATACCTTGTCCGCATAGCCTTTGATGAACTCTCTATAAAAGTTAGCGAAACCCAGGAAGCTCATCAACTGGTGTTCTGTCTTCGGTGATTTCCAGGTTAGGACTGCTTCCACGGCGTCCGGATCAGGTCTGATGCCGTGCTTGTCTACCATCCTGCCCAAGTATTTTATTGAGTCCTTGAGTATCTCGCACTTTGATGGTTTACACTTTAGCCCCGACCTTTTCATGCATGCAAACACTTCGTCAAGTCTCTCAATGTGGTCTTCCAGTGTGGGCGTCGCTATTACCACGTCATCCACGTAGCACATTACCAGATTGCCATACTTCTTCGTCACGCCTATCAGAGCATGTGCCATCAACCGCTGCAACGTGGCTGTGGCATTGCAAAGTCCAAAAGGCATCCGTTTCCATTGAAACAGACCCAACTCGCAGGCAAACCCTGTTTTGTCCCTGTCCTGCTTCCTTAGTGGTACCTGCCAAAAGGCCGAGCCTAAATCAAGAGTCGTAAAAAATTTCGAGAGGCTCTCATCAATCCTAGGTATGGGATAGGCATCCTTCACCGTGACGTAGTTCAGGTATCGAAAGTCACAACAAAAACTCAACTGGTCGCCTTTCTTTTTGGCCATCACTACTCCACACGCCCACGGTGACTTGGATGGTTCTATCATGTCATACTCTAGTAACGTCTCGATTTCTTTTCTACACGCCTCCGATTTGTGTGTGGTCATGCGCCTCGCCCCCTCCCTGTGCGGTACCGCGTTCTCCTCAAGTTCTATTTCATGCTCAACAAAATTACAACACCCGATATCCGCTTTATGCCTCGAAAAAACTTCCTCGTTCCGCTCTAGTACGTCCTTGATGGCTTCGAGCTGTTCATCTTTCAGTTTGCTCCTCAAATGTTCAATCTCCGGCAGAACCGGTTTATCAGTTTGTATTTCATCTAGTGTGGGCCGCTCTGGAAAGCTCGAACACCCCGACAGCCCATCGTCCGTCTCTGACTTAAGTGATTTAATAAGACCTGAAGAATCTTTTATTTTCTGCAATCGTCTCAAGATACAAATTTTGTCCCTATGATTGGGACAATCAACAACTTCATTTTGTTTTGAGTTCTCGATTGTTTCATATCGGGTTTTAACCGGTAAAGCATATCCCAGTTTCCTCCCTCTCTGTATCGTGATCGGTATATCAAGGGTATTCAACGAGACACTGACGCAGAGGCCGCTCTTCGTTATCGAGAAGGATCTTCCTAAAACAGCAGCACTTTGACTATTAGGATTCGGAACTATACACACTTGCTTGTTGTCACTTAGTTCATTGTAATTTTTCATCCTCAAGCCTACGATTGCCGCTTCATTCGCCTTTAGCCTCACCCTCCTACTCAAGAAAACCGGTGCTTTGTTTTCATTTGCCATTATTAAATTTACCGGTTTGATTGCGTACCTCCTATCCGGGTTCCGTATCCTGAACATTGCGTTATTTAGATCAATCGTTACGTCGAAATTCCCGATGAAGTCTCTGCCCAAAATGAATTGGTCAGATTCATCTAGGTTTTCTACCACGATAAAGCTCATCCACAGGTTACGTTCCCCCAAATTTAGGTCTATTATCGGCGTCCTGCCCAGCACCCGAAGGGCCCCTTTGTTTGCAGCTGACAGCCGTATCCTCGAGTCTATCAAATCACCTTTGTCAAAGCCCATCCGTTCCCATGCTTCGATTGGTATGACGCTCAAGACTGCTCCCGTATCAAGTAACCCACGTAACTGAGTCTTTTTGCCACTTATGTCTAGCACGTGCCCTGTCACATCTGCCTCCGTCCCGATGTGCATTGCATCTTCTTCAAGCATGGCGCAGTGTCCAATCGATCTCACTTTCAACTAACTCTTCTTTCCCTACGTAGATTTGCCCAATTAGGTCTTCGTCACATGTTGTCATTGTCTTGGTATAGATGTTGATCCCATCTATATTTAGCATCACCTCGTGTGGACCATAAGCCTCCGTATACCTGTTGTCAACACGTACCGACTTGCTGCCCCCTCTCATGAGTAGTGCTCTCAACGCTCTAGAAGTCGTTTGTGGGCTTATACAACTCAAGTAATCTGCGTACACGTCAATGTGCATTATTGTCTGGTCGCTCGGTTCGCTCAAGTTTCTGGTTACCTCGTGGCCGCCCACTATGATTATCGACATTATTCTAGCCCCGATTTTCGATATGCCGAAGGGCTTTCCCGTCACCATTTTTACAGTGTTACAATTCCCGGTCTTTGTTGAGCCCGGTACAGCCTCTGGTGTTGGGTTTGATCCGGTTAATGCTTCGTTGAAATTCTGTCTTTCGATCTCCAGCTTTAGTCGTTGCTCTATTTTTTTCGCAGCCAGATCCTGTTTCACTTTGGCAATTGCTTCCGTCGCCGCTTTCTCATAATTTATCTCTAGAGAGTTCCCGGCCGCGGAATCTATCGCACCATTAACATGTGTTACTGCTTTCACAGTTTTCGTCGGCAATTCCGTGCTTGGTGCTCCTACGTTCCTAGATTCAAACTCGTTTTGTCTATTCCGCTGATTCTGCACCGCTGCTAATGCCAACTTATGTCTGGGGTGACTCTGGTCCTTGACCGCTTCCCAGAACAAGGGACAATCCATTCTGAAGTGCCCTTCCTGGTTACAGAAGAAGCATCTTGCGCCTATCTTGATGATTAAGCCACTATAGTACTCGTGTTCCTCCATCTGGCTCATGTCCTCCTCATCCGGTGCGTATCCTAGGCTCTTCATGCCTTGTTTGTATGTTGTGCAGTCAGCCACGTGGTGATCCGCCGACCCGCAGTTCGCGCATGATCTGCGCTTGTCCATATCATCCCTAGGCTTGTACCATGACGACCTCTGAGGTTGGCCTCCCCCTTGCGTGTTCCTGTTTTCTGAATATGAGTATTTCTTGGGCTTCATCAGCATGTATTCCCTTGATTTCTGTCTCATTTCTTCTGGGGTTGGTGCGCTGTCTTTCGACAATGTGTAGTATGTTGCTAACATTGTTCTCAAGTCATCACTTTTTACCCCATCAATGAACTTCGAGGCAATGCTAAAGTTTCTTCTGTTTGTCGACTCCTCTGGGTCACTCCTTCTTCTCAAGCTCTCAAGGTCATCTAGGAACCGATCAATTGACTCGTCGTCCCTCTGCCTTCTCTTTTCAAATCGCATCATCGGTTGGTGACCCTTCATGCCTGACCCGAATCGATTCAGCAATATCTCGAAGATCTTGTCCGCGGTATCGCGTTCTTCTTCTTTCTTTGCAACCACGCATTTTAATGCCGTGCCTTCCAAGTTGCTGAGTATGGCTGTGCATGCTTGTCTTTCATCATTTAAGTTATCTTGCTCTAGGTGTAATCTCATCACTTCCACCCAAGTGTCAATGCATCCATCGGAGTCGTCTTTGAATTCTTTTGGCTTCTTGAAAGTCTTTCTTGATTTTCCGTCTCTCCTATCGCTCGAGTCAGTGATCCTCGTGGCGAAGGCCTCTAGAGTCCTGTTCATCATCTCCCAAGTGCTTGCCCACGTCATGGCATCCGGACCTGCGTTGCTGTTAGCTGTTGAGTCCCCCGGACCACTCATTGTGTTTGATGTTCCATTTTTCATGATTGTTTTAGCAGCCGTTGGTGCTATGCTTACCGCATCCCGGGTTAAAGGCAACGGTGTCGATTGCCGTTTGTTCCTTTGTGGTTCCACAAAGTCAACTCTGGTGCCTTGCGTGCGATCCGCTTCCGGTCTTTCTTGTGAGGTAGAATTTCTCAAGATTCCATCCAGTTTCGCCTGTATTGCACACGAACTTTCGGCCTCATTCCTGTTCATTATATCCATTCTCTTTTCCAGGCTACCTAATTGGCTGTTGACATTATCATATCGGTTTTTCAACTGTTGCATATCTTTTTTGATGTTCTTATCTCGTTCTTCATTGGTGGCATCTACCTTGTCCGACATCTGCTGGAGTCTCTCGTCTGTCGCCTTAGCCAGGTTAAAATAACTATCCAGATACTCGTATTTGTTGTATTTTAACTTTTTCCTTATTAGGTCTCTATCTTCTTCACTATACTTTAGTTTTTTGTCGATCTGATTTAGTTTTGTCATCAGGTCGCCAAGCTCATGAGCAGCTGTTTCATGATCAGCCGTTGTCTTGTTTTCGGCTGCCTCTTCTGTTCTGGCTTGTTCTTCCTTTAGGTCGGCTTCTGTCGCCTTCGTGCTCACTGTCCCAAATGTTCGTGCTCTTCCAGTCTGTGATTCTTCGGCCGTGTTGTCTTTCGATTTCATTCCGACCATCATCGCCAATTTTTCTGTAAAAGATGTCTTCTTTTCTTGAGAGTCGTCTTTCACCGTTTCTCGGGTATTGCCTGTTGTGTCTTCCAACGCGTCTATCGGCGAAAACTCCACGGTTTTTGGATTTTGATCTTCCATATGGGGCACCGGTGTGGATTCCGTTGTCTTCTTCTCCACTTCATCTACGCTCTGGTCTGGTGTCTCTAGATCGATTTCAATTGTGGGCTCCACCTGTTTGTCTTTAGCACCTTCTCGCGTCTTGTTCTCGGTACTACTCCTCGTGCTGACCATGCTAACTGAAAAGTTATCTTTTGTTTTGCTTGGGCCCATTGATGTCGTTCCGCGCAGCGACGAGTTATATTTCGTGTTTGATCCACTTGACCTTTTTTCGAGCACCGGTACCCTACTCCGTCTCATTATTTCTATTTACAATTGCTCTTATTTACAATATTATTATATACACAACTCTATTCTAAGAATAAAATCTATTATGAAAGAGAAAAGAAGAAAGAAAAACAAAATTTTTTTAAAAAGGAAATATACAACGTGATAAAAAACTTTCGAGAAACTTTCTTTATTTGTGTTCTCAACCGTACCGGGTTCCGACTAGTATATTTTAAGTTACTTTTTATTAGACAGTGGATTTTTGATCCATTTTAGATGGATCAACCTAAAACTCACCTTACCTCAACATAACAATCATAAAACACACTCTAGAAATTTAAATTAAGTACTCACATCGTAGCACGCTCAAGAACTGGGAGTAATCAAGTCGGTCAGCAACTCGAGAATTAAATAATGTAACTAAATGAGTTTAATGTTTATCAGTTTCAATAACAAGGACAAGTTTTAACTCTACAATATAGTTTCTCGTGAACCATTGGGACACTCAAGCTGTCCACCTTTCCACCGAAGGTTCACTCTAGTCCAGTTCGAATAACAATCCAATCGAGCAATGATAGTCCAGTTCGCGGGAATACGCTTGTTTCTGGTCACCTCTTCCAGTCAAGTCAGCTCTACTCTAGGACAGCTCTACTCTAGTTTTATTGTGACGGAAATTGCGAATAGCAATTTCCCACTGTTTTATCTAGCACCTTTCCCGCGATTGTTACTCGATTGTTCTGATTTCTCTTTTTCGGTTTTCAGTTATCGCGAGAAAATCGTGCATGACAGGCTCCATTCGAATTTTTGAAAAATCAAATTTCACTCCAAAATTAAGCGTTCTTGTTTTTCTCAAGGTCAAACTTCCAAATATGACCGACTGGCACACGAATGTTTCATAGACGTTTTTATGGCGCTCCTGGTTGGGCCTGTCAAAGGCATAAGACCTTCATGATCAGCAAGCGTTTCAGCGACGAACCCTCCGCTCCGGGCGTATGCCCGAGTTAGAGGCCTTAATTACCGTTATTGTACTAGGGGGAAGGTGCGTACCCTCCATCTAGTACTATTTAGCTTTTTAACTTAGTTAACACCGAAAATTCCGGGGGCCGGAGGGTTAGATGGGAAATCTGGAGCCCGCTTGTCCCAAGGTCCCGGGACCAAAAACAATTAAAGAGAAAGCGTAAACCCAAACAAAAATAGTGCATAACCAAGAAAAAGCCAAAAATAAATTTGTTTGAAAACAAAAAAGTACAAGAAACTGTAAAAAATCCAAAAAAGACCAAAAACAGTAAAAAACATGAACTGACAGTTTATATGTTATTTCCGGACGAGATGTGATCTGACCTTCCTATTTGTTGTTGTTTCAGATTGATTTATATCGTTTCTGATAGAAAGATTGTGTGTTTTGGTGAAGGGTTGGATATCCTCCCTTGAGTGTAATTTGAGTATTTAAGCACGTTAATGGTGATTTTGCCGGTGGCCGGAGGGTAGAGTGGCAAGCTGATCCACGTGTTCCACACTCAACAAGGACATCGGGGACAACATCCAGAACGACTGTTGGGTATCGTTGAAACAATTTTGGTATCATTCGGGTACTATTTCATCAAAACTTAAGTGGTGGGGGGCACGATTGGCGCGGTCCGATTGTACCCTCCATCGATTACAAATTTCCGAGTTAAGGGTCTTAGTTCGGGTATTTTGGTGCAAAGGAGAGTATAGTACTATTCATTAACGACAAATAATAGGTTATTATCCTTATTACATATTACTTATCTCCTGACTAGACCCAGGAAACACCCAAATTTTGTCGAAAATTATCGACTTTCGACCAAACTAGAGACCCCCAAATTTTTGGATATCCGAGCTTTTCCGTACAGCAAAAAGCTATTACATAGGGATTAGCTACGTAGTTCGATCCCCCTAACTGAAGAAACCGCGTGAGAAAAGACTCAGTAAAAGCTGGAAAAAACCTTAATTTTTCGATCAAATTTACGATAATTTTCTGAAATTTGTCAATCTGTTTTGGGGATCGAGTTTTTGAGTTTTTAGAGTTAGAGCAGTAAAAAAAATTTTTGTGTTAGGAGCGTGCTAGCATAACGTGCTCGGCTGCCAGAAAAATTCTTGAGTAACCCTCCGATTAGCTCCGTAGATAGAGCTAACGACTTAAGAATTGGAAAAGGAAGGAATCGGAGGGTCCAAATTTGATAGTTATTGGCCAAATTTTTGTCTCCAAACCAATTTTGGTCCGGTTTTTTGCATAATTCCAGTGCCGTACAGGGCTACTACGCTCGTTTCAAAATCATTTTAGGCACTTTCAATAGGAATTGTGGAAAAAGTTTCTCAGAACCCATATAAGTGGTGTAAAAAGGCCATTTGGACAAACACGTTTTTGGCAATTTCTCAAAGACTAGCCAACCAATCGGGATAACTTTGGTACCATAAGTCGACGTTTTGGACCACTTTTCCGGACCGCAACCGTTTTTGGGTTGTTAATCTCGGAAAAGAAAATTTTTTTAGAATTTGTTGGTTCGGAGGGTCCAAATTATAGGTAACCCTCCGAGCGGCAGAAAATTTTATCAAAACAACTTTTATCCTGCTGGGAAGGTTGACCGTGTCAACCAACCTGGTTTTAAGCAAGTTACACCGCCCTCAGAGGCTTTACTGCGGTAAATTAACAATTTTTCCTGATTTTTGCGGAGCCCTCCGGAGTAACCCTCCGGAGTGACTTAGACCTCCTAACAACCCTCCTTGTTAGAAACTTGAGGAAACCTTCTGTGGCAATGTGGGAAACGGAAAATATCCATTTAATTAAGGATCATATTAGGATATTAGGCGTGCTTACTAGGATCATAGGAGCCCATTTAACCCGGAAATTTGTGATCAACTTTGGATTCTAGATCGGGTGTATCAGAAGTACCCGAACCAAATTTTTTCTGATTGTGATTTTGGTTGTGTGGTTGCCTTGGGCTACTTAATAGGAAAGGTCGAGAAATCCGGGAACAAATAAAAGAAGACCTCGGTGAGTGTATTAGGTAGAAACACACTCACCTGAGAAGAGAAGTTGTTCCCTGCTCTCGTGCACTTGGAGCGTTCCGGGTGTGGGGCAGCTTTTTCATAAACTTTAGAAATTTTCGATCAGAGATTGCCCTGAGCTACTTAGTAGGACAGCTCGGGCAATCGCAGGGCACCTAAAAGAAGACCTCGGTGAGTGTATTAGGCCAATACACACTCATTTGAGAAGACAGTGTCATGGGCTTTGTTCTTTTGGAGTGTTCCGATTGAGGGAAGTCTTTTTCTTTAAGACTAAGTTTTACTTATCTCATCCATTCCTGAATCATCACTGCCTTTTTACAAAAGATTGTTTGATTCTAACAAAGCAGTGATTTAATAAGAGTGTGGCGGTAAATTGATACTGACGAAAGGTCACTGTCACCTATAGGACATTCTTATCTGGTTATCAATTGTGTTTTGCGTATTGACTATATCTTGTGAAAATTTTGTGACACCGTTATACTATACAACAAGGTTGAGTTAGCATTATATCAATAATGAGTAGGCCCTGTGTTTGTAACTTTAGCTGAGTCAATAAGATTGTCATTGAGAAATCTAAGAGGCATTTTTGATAAAATTTAAAACTAGGCGTAGCGTTTAGGAGCGCCTCCGACTTGTTTGCTGAAAACGAATCGACTAAAGGTCAACCTGGTCTTTCAGTGAGCGAAATGAAACTAAGGAGCGAGAAAAACCTCGATGGCGATCAAGGGCGGAGCGCCGAAGCCGGAACCGCGAGCGAAACGCTTGTGGACCCCTTTGACGAAGGAGAACGGACGCTTATTCGACCCGAATTTGAGCCGAACGAGGACCTCGAGCGGGAGGAAGTCGAGAGGACGGAGGAGACCTCGGAGCGTTCCGAGGTCGAGCCGCGAGAGGAAGTGTTATTCAAGGGAATGTCCAAATCGGAGACCAAGAGTCATAAGTGGAGGAGAGAAAATTCACATCCAGCTAATACCCACTCATCTCTGGCCGAGCAGAGCAACAACGCGATGATGTCGAGTATAAGCCCGAGTGAAGAACAACCGGGTTCGAAGGCCAAAAAGAGCTGGAAGTCTTTGTACGATGAGCGCATGGCGTCACTACGAACTGAAGGTTTGTCTTCCAGTTATGACTACCCGGAGATAACCCATCCGGATGTGAACTTCACACCGTGCCCAAGGAACGACATGAGCAGGAAGGCGTCGTACGCCACGCCGACCAGACCCATGTCAGATGGGATAACGATGGGAGCGTCATCAACGTTCGACAGATTGATGACGTCGATGAG
The DNA here is from genome assembly GCF_963678635.1 of Symsagittifera roscoffensis. Taxonomy (NCBI): domain Eukaryota; kingdom Metazoa; phylum Xenacoelomorpha; order Acoela; family Convolutidae; genus Symsagittifera; species Symsagittifera roscoffensis. The sequence goes on from NC_087070.1 coordinate 40,417,635, forward strand.
CAAGCAAAAAGGCGGTGCGTCATCAAGCACCAGGCTGCAGCCGCTGTTGACCTCATCTTCTTTGGGACTAACCCCGTCATTTGGGGCCACTGGCGACATAAGTGACATGTTCGCTGGCGTAATGAATGGTCTGGATGAACTGAGACGGGACATGACTAAGAGAATAGATAAAATTGACGAGAGAGCTCACCAGGGTCGAGAGAATCTGAGAGATGAACTAACGCACGTGAAGTCGCAGGCGAGGGTTGATCAGGCTCAATTGATTTGCAACACCGATCAATGCCTGGCGGAAAACCTGTCACAGGCAAACAAGGAGTCACAGGAAAGAGAGGCTAGGATGACGAGGGAGATCGAGCGATTGTTGAACGATCATGATAGTACCTACGCCCACACAATGACTAGCCTGGAAAAAAGGTTAGATGCCAAATCTGACTTAATGATGCGGAAGCTTGACGCGATCTTGAACGGGGGCAATTGGGAGGAGCGTTCCAACCCAAGGGAGCGCTCACGCCATGCGAATGATGGAGATGGTACGGACAGCAATGCCAGAGCCGAGCAAAGCTCGAGAACGAACTACGAACATAGGAACAAGGAGCGGCCAAGGGCAGCCCCGTCGAGGCCTGGCTGGACGAATCCAGTCCCACCGGAGGCAAATGCTACCCCGGAGACAAGGTTGCCAACTGTGCCACAAGTCAGTTCAGTACCAGATCTGACTACAGTCTCACAGGACACAACGATGTATGCCTCGATGTTTGAGCCTCTGAACAGATCTCTCGAAACATTCATCACCAAACTCTCGAAGTCAACCGAACCGAGAGAGGAGAGAGGTCAAGAAGGACACTGAAAAAGCCGAAGTCATACAAAGACGAGTCAGACGGCTGCATCGATACTTGGATAGAGGTGATGAAGTTACACTTTGAGGAAGAGAGTCTCTCCAAGAAACAAGAATGCAGCGCGCTAACGAGCAACCTGGAGGGTACTGCACTAAATTGTGTAATGGCGAAAAGAGCCAATGAGAGAGACAGCGCTCGCAAGACATTCGACATCCTGCTGAATCGTTTCGGCTCTGGAGTACAAGGGCACCAGGCTATGGTGAAGTTCGAAAAGAGGCGTCAAAGAGATGACGAATCCATAGACAAATTTTTGGACGACCTTGAGTTGCTTAGGAGGAGAAACAACACTGATGAGAGAATATCCGAGCGAAACTTGGCGATAGCTTCGAAGTTCATGGATGGAGTAAAGAGTGAGGAGTTGAAAACGATGTTTGCCACACACTTCACCCTGTCACTTGACCAGGTACCCACGCCCGAAGTCACGATTTGCGCATGAAGTCACGCGAGTATTTACTCATAAACCGAGGGCGCAGAACCGTTACAGCAATTATGGTAACTATAGCGGGACAAACACTGATGCGAACTCCAGTTGGAGTAAACCTCGCGATGACATGGAAAAGAGGAGGTCGTGTGCGAATTGTGGTTCGATGGACCATCACGTTTCCGCGTGTTCTGCAAACAAACAGAACATGAAGGCAATAGGCTACTTTCTCGAGGACGTCGACGCGACCGACGAGGATCACGAAGAGTACGCCAGGGGGCTCATCATGAAATATGGTCCGAGGTGTTTCTTCTGTAATTTGGAGGGACACTTCAAGTCGGATTGCACTCAATTTTGGGATGCAGTGGCGGACGCGAAACATCCCCGCCACGAAGAGGCGCTTTCGGGTGTCAAGGCCAGTCGAGCACGTCTGATGAACGAGGCCTAGTCTCGGAGAAAGGGGACCACACCGAGCACCTTTACGACTAAGAAGGTAAAGACACTGCCTGACGAGGTGGTAGCCTCGAACCTGGAGGCAGAGTCGGCTAGCCCACTCAAGGTGGTTTACGGTCTGGTGGCAAGGACAACGTTGCAGAATGTCAAACAGGAGCTAGCCACGAAAGAAGTGGAGCAATGGGTAAGGTCGGAGCTGGAGAGCACAGATCTTCGGGAAAGTTTTAATGTTCTGGGTAAAACGACGAAAATAGAAGACAAAGAGGAACCCAGGAAACAGGGACTAAAACTGAACGTTATATCTGGCAGAACTTTCGGCATGACGAAGGAAGGGAAGAAGATAATGTCCATCATCTCAGTCGCAGGACACCAGGTGGTTAAGAACTTGAGTGAGCCATCCGAGATTACATTAGTCCACCTGGATATTTATGCAGACTACCTGAGGGAGAAAGATCCCAAACTAGACTCCAGGGCAGTGCGAGCGCTGCTCACGACAGGAGGTCCGAGACTGATGAGAGTAGATGGACACTACATCGAAGTCCATGGCCCATACCCGATTCTGATGAATGTGGATGGCATCAATATCTACACAAAAGCTCACGTAACTGATGCGATTGATCAGATTGGCCGGATATAGATTGGTCAAGAGGAGCTGAAGGTTAGACGAATCGGACATCATGCCATGCTCGAACAGAATGCGGTGCACATAGGTTGTGAGGCCGATCTGGCCGCACACGTGCTGGATGTGCAAGGCAGACAACTTTCAGTAAAGGGACTGCTGGACACGGGAGCAGTGGTTAGTGTCATGCCAGTCAAAACTTGGACCGACATGGGTTTTGAGAGGTCGGATCTCATACCGACAACATCAGGTTGGCAACTGCCAATCAGGGAGCGATCTATGTGACTGGACGAACCCCGATCATTTCACTGCAGCTCGGAGGAAGACATCTTTGGATGAGCTTCCTAGTAGTGGAGAATTTGGACGAATCCGATCAGTTCATCTTAGGAAGGGATTTCGTGCGCAACTTTGATGTCACGATCGATCTCAATGACGGGTTGATTAGGATCAAGGATCCTGAGGGAAAGTATGAAAAGAGACCCCTTAATAAGATCTTAATTAACCAGGCCAAGGTGCCAATTTTTCTGGATCGAACAGTTAGATTAAAACCAAATCAAGCCGTAGTAGCGACGTTTAGGATTAGGAACTTGAAAGAACTCAGCAATGACAGACAGGTGTGTCTGGTACCAAATCCAAACAGTAAAAGCTCGGCTATTTTAGGAAGAAGCTTCTCACTCACTCAGAGCGGACTGTGTGTGAGTGTGTTATTGAACACAGAAGCAACAACAGTGACAATACAGAGGGGAAAGAAACATGGCTATGCTTTGCCTCTGAACACAGACTTTCAGAGTGTGGAGAACTTGAAAAAATTTGATGTAACTAAATGTCCATTGCATGCGAACCAAGAATGTTTAATGAAGAGAATGAATGAATTGAAATCTTCTGGGAAATTGTTTTCAATGAAGTCGGAAACAGATGATGGGTTGTCTAGTTGTTCCAACTTTCCTGAGAGGCCGACAGAAACAGAGTTAGCAGCGAATAAACCAGTCCTACCTGAGATAGAACATTTGAAGGGTAAAATATCAGACAAGGAACTAGATTCGCTCAGAGCGGTGCTAAGTCGGAACGCAGACGTTTTTTCGAAGCATAAGGACGACATAGGTTGCTGTAATTTTGTAGAACACGAGATTGAGATAGAAGAGGGCTCGGTACCTCACAGGGAAGGGGCGAGAAGGATGACCCCTCACAAGTCAGAAGCGTGTAGGAAGGAAATCGAGATGTTAATGGAGTACGACATGATCGAGCCGTCGAAGTCCCCGTGGGCTTGTGGCGTGGTCATGGCGAAAAAGAAAGGGGGGACAACTCAGATTTTGTTGTGATTTCCGTTATCTGAACACAGTGACTATAAAGGACGCATACCCGATTCCCCGCATCGATGAGAGCCTATCTAAGCTGGGAGACGCGAAGTTCTTCACGACGTTGGATTTGGACTCTGCGTTCTGGCAAGTGCCACTCCGAAAGCAGGATCGAGAAAAAACAGGCTTCGCGTGCGAGCTGGGATTGTTCCAGTGGAAGAGGATGCCGTTCGGATTGTGCAACGCGACGACCACATTCCAGCGACTGATGGCCCAGGCACTCACGAGCGTCACTAAGAAATACGGGAATCTCATCATGTGTTATGTCGATGATGTCGTGATTGCAACACCAACCTTAGAAGACCACATAGAGAGGTTGGAGGAGGTGTTTTCTTGCATGAAGCAGGCGGGTCTGAAATGTAAACACTCTAAGTGTGAAATCCTCAGAGATTCCATAAAGTATCTGGGCCGCCTGGTGGATAAACATGGAGTGAGACCAGATCCTGAAGCGGTTGAAGCGGTGCTGACCTGGAAGGCACCTAAAACAGATACACAGCTGATGAGTTTTTTGGGATTCGCTAATTATTATCGAGAGTTCATCAAGGGGTATGCTGACAAAATATACCCCATGCAGTGGTTGATGAGAAACAAGGGCAAAAAGTTCACTTGGACTGAAGAGGCACAAGTTTCATTTGAAAACATCAAACGTGAATTTTGCGAGGCACCGGTCCTCGGCATGCCAACAGAGAAGGGGATGTTCGTGCTGGACACGGATGCATCAGTGGTTGCGATATCGGGCATACTTCATCAGGAGCATGAGTGGAACGGGATAACGGTTCTTCGTCCGATAGCCTACGGGAGTAAAGTCCTGAGTGATACTGAGATGAATTACAGCGCACCAAAAGCGGAGATGTTTGCGGTGATCACTTTCGTGGAAAAATACAGGGCCTACTTGGGGAGTGCTCCCTTCAAGTTACGTGTGGATAATCGTGCCCTTGCCTGGTTGAAAACCTATTCGATGGACCAAAGTTATATTGGTCGTTGGATCGTGCGCCTGGATGGATACCACTTGATCATAGAGCACCGTACCCGTTACAAGCACCAGAACGCAGATAGCCTCAGTAAAAAGACAGAATTTTATGAGCGCCTCGAGAAGAAGCAAGCTAACCAATCAGAATTCAAAGGCGGGTTTTCATTTCTGGACAAGGAACCTACGACAAACTGCCACTTACTAGGTGGTTAGACAAGTCAGGGCATCCTATACCCGGACACCCTGACCTTCCAGTGGAGACGGCCGCGGAGATAAAGCTTCTAGCCAGAGGCGAGCCCGTTCCGTTGGATCTGCTAGTCCGATCCCATTTGTACCGCAGGAACTTACCAGGCTGGGTATAAACAGCATTGCTCTATTGAACAGGACGGTGAACGTGGCGCCAGACGTCATGGGCAAGCTCCGTAACTTGTTGGACAGGGAAGTGGATAGGCATGATCGTGAGTGGATGGAGACCATGCAGCGGTTGACTGTCACTGAGAGAACAGAGAAGAGGCCAGTGTCCATTCTCAGCCGAGGCGTTGAACGGGATTGCAGGTCGATAGTCAACCAGCTGGTGAGCTCGATGCCGAAAGAGGTCTTGTTGAGAACTTCGTTCACTGAACATGGAACACTGAATCAGACCCAAGCCACTGAGGAAGTCAGGATTAAGTCGAAATCTAGCTTTGCAAGGAGAGTGCATTTCACGGACGCAAGAGAAGAATACGAGCCGAGCCCAGATTGTTCGTCCTGGGACGAGACAATGTCCGGGGAGTCTGATACCTTCGAGCCCGTCAAGGAAGAATTGTCTGAGGAGTCAGACACTTTTGAGCCCGTGCAGGACGACTCGTCCGGGGAGAGGTTGACGAGATCACCTAGGGGCAGAATTTTGTCCGGGGAGTCGGATTCAAGGCAACCAATGGACAGAGTTTTGTCCTGGGAGTCGAGAAACATCTCACACAACTTGGAATATGATGTTGGGGAATCAGTCGGTTCAAGTTTGACTCGAGGCCCCAGTCCTGGGACAACACATCTGAAACAACTTCCAATTCCGATATGTCGGAGATTGCGATCCACTCCCTATTGGTAGACTGGAAGCAGCGCGGGCTGGACCGAGAAACATATCAGGATCCAGACAGGGACAGGTACACCTCAGATGAAGTGGGCACTGTGATAGATAATGCCGCAGATGAGCTCGAGCTGATAGCAGTTTCGAAACGCCCAAACAGATTGCTGCCACATGGTACGGTCGTCCGTACCAATCTGGAACCATCTGTGCAGGAAGCGACGCCTTTGAAAAAGATATGGTGTGTCAAGTTGATGGACGATGCTCATGCTCCGGAAATCATGAGTGGGCAAATGAACGTGGTAAAGACGTAATTGAAAGCCAGGTACAGGCTGTCGGATCTCCTAAGGGCTCAACGAAATGATAGAATGACGAGCAGTCTGAAAAGATGGATCGAGAATGGAGCACCTGATAAGGGAGACTTGGAAGAAGACAGCTACAAGATCTTGAAGCAATTCTACCTGAAGAGAAAAGACTTGTTGTACCTGAACAAGGACGGGATTGTAGCCTGTACGGAGCATTTCACCACGGTAATAAGTCCGCACATGATGCTAACGGGTCATGAAAAAGCGCTTCCGTTGACGTTTTTCTACCCTGAATTTGAAGGGAAGAGAACAGTGCCGCAAACGTACGTGCGGGATGTCATTAGAAGACAGCAGGACCTCAATGACGTATGTAGGAGGAACACGCAACAGGCGCAAATTAGACAAAAAAGGAGGTTTGATAAAAGAACAGCCGATGCAAAAGCCTACTCAGTTGGCGACTACGTCTGGGTGTTCCAGGAAGTGGTTCCACCAAAAGGAACCAAGAAATTATTAAAGAAATGGCGTGGTCCATTTCAGATAACAGAGGTGCACCAAGGAGGTCGCTTTTATCGACTGAGCACTGGAAGAGCAGCTCATTACGAAAATATCAAACCACACAACGCCTCGTCAGAGGACTGGTGCATCCCAACGGACATGCCAGAGGGAGACTATTTGATAGTGGATCCTGCTTGTGAAGTGAATGAAAGGGGTACTCGCGACAAAAACGACGAGAATGAGGTGGTGGACGATTGCGACCTACCACTGGATCTGGAGTTGACCGAGCGAGTAGAGGTGGACGATGAAACTCTACCTTATGCCGAGGAAAACTGGGACTGCCCGGAACAAATCGAAATTGACAAAGGAATACAGCCTGACTTTCCTCTCACCATGGAAACACGCCAGAGCAAGAGAGGAAAAAACAAGAAGAAATACAATCCGTACGGCGAGGATTTCGTTGTAGACAGGATAGTTGTAAGTGATGTCATGGACTCGCTAGTGGGACTGGACGAAGTGGCGGTGCTAGACGAAATCGACTTGGTGAATGATAGGGATCAGGATTGGATCGACGATCGATCAGAACCGGAAGTGGAGTTCGAACCAGAAGCGGAACAGACTCATGAGCAAGAACTAACGAACTTGCGGGTGCTTGAATGGCTCCATGATCTGCCGACAGATCCAAAGAGACAATCCTGACGATTCAGGACATCGATAAAGACGGCATCAAATACATCAGTCATGACAAAACCGAGTCCAACTGAGTCGCCCCAGATGGTCCTCTTCGTGTTCCACAATCCAACCTCGATCTCCTAGACTTTGGGCGATCGACGGGGACGTCGATGGATATTTTTGTCCGGAGAGTGGGGGTAGGACTCACCCACACCGAAAATCTGATAATAAAAAAATTGAAATCGGCAAGAGAAACCGGAGAACTACAGACAGAGGGCGAGAATGCTAAAAAAAATCACCCTTTGGACGAATTTTTGAATCGTATTTTGACCTACCGAACCATTATTCAGACAAAATCGTCATAACGGACAGCGATTTCATACTCACGGAACGCACGTGCGCTATAGCGATAACCGCGGACGTAAGCTTCAAAACAGCACTAGCGGCTGATTTCAAAAGAGAGTATAAGAACATCGAATTTTTATGGAAACAGAGGCCTGGTGTGGGAGGGATGATAGCGCTGCCCCCTGTTGCATCACAGATACCAGGGAAATATTTGTGTTTCCTGGTTACCAAGGCCACTGATAGGCAACACGTAGATCCAGAGAGCTTGGTATTGGCCTTGACTCGACTTAGGGATTTTTTGGTTGAGAGAGGAGTGACCTCTCTCTCGTTACCAGTATATGATCCTAATAGGGAAAATCTACATCCGAGAGAGTTGTACGCACTTGTACATGTGATATTTTCAGAAACTGACATAGAGGTTTACTTACATAAAAAATACTATCTGAGCATATGCTAGGAACTACATTTGGCGATAAGTGGGTTTTGTTAAGTTCACTTGATAAGAATTAGTGTCAAGTTTTAGATTAGGATTAGGCTTTAGGTACAATATGAGAGATTATGTTTTTATGTGATAAAATAGGTGTGTGATGTTTATGTGTTATGTTATTGTTATGATATGTTTTATGTTTTGTGTCATACAAGACCTAGAGTACTCCAGGTCACCAAGGTGACAGCGCTCATTTGTGCTACCCTGACGCAGATACAGGAGGACGATCCATCTTGGTGCTAAATTTTTAAATCAGAATTGAGAAGAGAATTCCAATGAAGAGTTTTAAAGAATTGAATGATGTTTTATCCAAAAATGATGGTTTTAAGTCGCGACATGTTTTTTAGATCTTGATTGATCGGAAATTGTTTATTGAATTCATTGAATCAAACGAACCAGGAAGAAACTATACGACAACAAGAATCAACACGATAAGAAATGGGTGACACGAACGAACTAATGGAATTCCTCTCAGCAAGTCTAGGAGCGACTCTAGACGAGATCTATCAGCGGCTGATCGATTGTGATTTTACACGAGAAGACCCAGGGCTGGTGATGTTTGTGGTCGCGCTCCTAAATGCATTAGGACGAGAGGGTCGAGGGAATCGCCCTACAGAAGTCGTGTTGATGTTGGCCTTCGGTGAGTCCGGGACCGCCGAGAGAGGTCGAAACCGACTGATGAGATGGCGGCGTGGAGAAATGTCTGGCCACGACCTGGCTCGTGAGCCAGGACTAGGTGAACAGAGGGACCACCGACTAGGATCCAGACGTCGGAGACGATTGAGACACTGGAAAAGAAAGAGAGAGATCAGAGCGAGCTGTGTGCCAAATTCCAGAAGTATAGAGCGATAGCTCGGGAAAGAGACGAATGGAAAAAGAAATACGAAGATCTGCAGGTGGCCTACAAGGAGGATGAAATAAAGCAGCTGAAGGAGCTGTATATGGCAAAGGTGAGCCAAGTGTCACAGGAAGTTCTGGCGACAAGGAAATCCTCGGAGGGATCCAGCGACACACGCCCCAAGACAAGAGTACAGGAGCTGTGTACATCGAGAGGGCCCGAGGCTCCTCAGCAGACACAACAGTCTGCTCCCAGTCAGAGGAACACAATACCAGACCCTTCTGACACCTATCTCGCTTCTCAGTTCCAAGAATCATTCAATCAAGTGGCCAGAGCAACAATGGATGAGATCAACAGAACCACTGGGCGGACATTGGGTAGGATCGTTCCTTCCCAACGTCGTGATCATTCATCCAATAGCTCGGAGCGAGCATCCCGCACGGTAGCGTCCTCGGGGACTGCGCATGGCGGAACCTTTCAAAAGTCCGCGTGGTAGACATTAGGAAGAATCTGATGGCACGTCACCAGTTCACGCAAGTGGCTGCGGAGCATCCTCGAGCCTGCCTGAATGACATGAGCTGGAACCCCGCTACGAGCGACCAGGTAATTCTCCCAGGGAATCGCCACTTGATCATAGGAGACAGTTTGGTGAGGGACCTGAATGAGATCTTCGTCTATGGTCAGACTACCGCTCTGTCCTTTGGAGAAGCCTCAGTGGCTCAGGTCATTAAGATGATGGAATTCCAGAGCGAAGACCACCTGGATACACTGGTAATATTGCTGGGAACCAACGACGTCTCGAGAGCCCCAGTGACTTCGGAGAGCAAATGGGAGCCTCTATTGGTATGCCTCTTGAACGAACTAAAGGAGAAGTACAGGCCCAGGCTTGTGGTGCTGTGCACGATACCACAAAACCCGCTGGTGGGCACCACAGTGGCAGATTTCATGAATGGCAACCTGACACGGTGGAAAGAAATGATCCGCAGTCTGGTGAGAAACAACCCTGGCGAGCTGCGACTTCTGGATCTCGAAAACATGCTGCGCATGATTGATCACATCGCGCTTGCCAGAGATGGAATACATTTCAACACCCAACGAGGGAGACACTGGGTCAATGATGTATTTCAGACGCAGTTGAGGGAAGTGGAACAGGAGTCGAGGGCGACCAGTTCTCTGGCTCGGTCCAGCTCGACCGGAGGAAATAGAATAAGGGCAAGCGTGCCCGAATCCCTCGCCAACCGCCTAGAGCCCTTGGCAATGGAGACGGCTGCAGCCGCACCCGTCGCTTCGAGCACAAACGTAAGAGAGAGGCTACGGACTGCTCCTCCTCCCAGAACACAACCGCTTGAAAGCCGACTCGAGAGATCAGTGGATCAGAACAGGAATAACTCCCAGACCGTGTCTAGGAGGAACGATCCGCCCGCCACTGCAAACCCTGCTTCAGTAGCAGGACCGTCTACGAGCGCCGTGCCAGCGGAGGGAGTTGAACCAGGCAGCGTGCTGCTTTGGAACCAATCAGACCCTAGTCATTGGGGACAGTACAAGACGGACAAGTCAACGAAGTTGAACATGAATACCTTGACGTGTCGGGAGGACGCAATGAGAATGATTGGCGGAGAAAGTCCCACAGTGTCGCGACTATATCGGATACCGGGCGTGGATTGGCTGCAAGCAGAGCAGGGGCAGTTCAGCCCCATGACTACGCTCCGGCACGCAGGCTTGAATGGATTGCCTCAGGACAATACCTTTGGACCTTTGAATACACGGTCTCTTACGGACGTCCGACAGAGAGCCCGGGAACTGAAGCCACCTGCTCGCAAGGGCAAGTTTCAGGCAGGTAACAAGCCTAATAACAAGCATCACAAGATGTACAGGCAGTTTGCTAAACCACCCGGTCAGACGCCTGGCGAATATTCAAGGGACTACCCCCGAACGACCACGGTGGATGGAGATGACAAGAGATATGGGAAACTGAAGGCCCCAGTAGGCGACGGCCTGTTTGCCGCTTATGATCCCTTAGATATGAAAGCTGCCAAGTATCTGATTGTGGCCAGTTCCAATTATCTCTATACGCCCCGTTCTCTCTTTTGGCCCGACGTGATTTTCTTGACGGCGCCTAAATTGGACTGGGGACAGGCAATAGGCATGTTGATAAGTGTACGAACGGTGGTCAGCATGGAGCCGCAGATGATAGTGGTTGCAGGCTCAAATGATCATCTACAAAGAAGGGGCTTGTTGACACGTCTGACGGATGGGTCGATCCCGAGCAACAAAGTCATAGGGGAGGCGATAATGACATTGCTCTCGGCGATGGCTGAGGTAGAAACAGCAGCAAAACAACGTTTCACCCAAAATGTAGTGAAGGTGGTCTTTGTGTCGTCACCAGGGTACGGTGCATTGCCAGAACCCCTTCAGTTTGTGTACACGATGGTCACAAAGATAGCAGAGGGACGGTTCAACGTGATAATTCCTGCCCCGAACAGAGTGTTAGACCCCAAAACTTACTACCCATCCCGATCTGAGCTTCCTGTCGTTTGGGCTGACATTTCCAATGCCATACAGGGACTCAAAGATTGTAGCACAACTCGGTTGGTGCTAGATGAGGTTCTGGGGTTGGAGCTGTCCAACTTCGCCAGATTGCTGAAGTTAAGACCAGGGGTAGATGACGATCATCTGTTAATACAACAGGTGGCTGAGGATCTCTGGTTCAGACAGATGGATCATGCAGAGAATGAGCAGAGAAGGACAGTCGACAGTCAGGAAAAACATGACGTCAGCGGAAGAAGATCTCATGGCAATGGCTTTGCGCACGAAGCCGCACAACAACTTATGTTTGTACTTGTCACCAAGACTGTGCACCTTGGATTAGGACGCGTTCGAGCATGCGCCGGCAGTGATCAAAGAGATACACGTGTATCTGAAGAACTTGTTTGATGCCCGGGAATTAGCTGGGGGTATGTTGTTGAAATTGATGCAGGACGTAAACACGATGTCGTTGGACAAGTTCCAAGCTGACGTGCTAGCCACGAGGGCACAGTATCAACGATCGGATGCCATCTTGGGTGGAAGGGGAGTGGGATGGACGCCATCCTTCCTGTCGACGTGCTATCCGAGGGCATCTCGCAACCTGATCGCGAGTTTCGTCAAGGATATCAGGAAGCTGTCGATTGGCCTGATATTGGCCCTATACGTGACATTTGGTCATGAAAATTTCGTGAAGAGGCCGGCGAACCTCTTCACCCAATCGTTGGCAGATTTGAGATTGGATGGACTCCTGACTCTGATTGCCATGACCTACGGTCGACTGGGTGATTTGCTTGTGCTGTTGCGTTACCCTGAACAACTCCAGGGAACAAGTCGTGAGTTCAACGCGCAGTTGGAAATCGCCTCACTCAGGAAGATGAAAGACTGGATGACTCTCCTGCTCCAATATCTCTTGCAACAGAACAGAAGCGTCACGGGAGAAGATAAGGTGGCGACGGATGCGGGTGAGGGTAAGCAGTATTGTGGCATGCCCTTGCTGACAGATTTGGCTGTCATGATGCGGATCGATCCGTTGGCTCTGATTCACGGACTGCGGGAATTCGTCACGGTGGTGTATGGACCGGTGATGTCTTTCGCCTTCCCGGACGTGCAAGTCAAGGTATACAGGAATTCTGTGTTGTATGTCAACCTGGTCTCAGTCGTAGATTGTTCCGTGCTGAATTGGGTAGAGCAGAGGGAGCTGAGAGGGCTGGCAAGCGACGATAGGTTGTTCGGAAGAATAGCGGAGCCAGGTTGGGTGTTGATGGATTTCAACAACCACTTCAAGTGCCGAATGGACCGTGAGGACCTTTCCCACATCCAGTTTAACCCGAAGCTTTGGAATCTGAGACCAGTAGTGAAAGATACAGGAGCGGCAATGAGAGTCCCACTCTTGCCAGAAGCCTACGCACACGCGAAAGAGAACCAGCAAGCGTGGCTTTCCGGGTCCAGGCCGCTGCCGGACCAATGCCTTCGATATCTACCGATAAGGAGGATGTTGTTGGGAGTCACATCTCCCGTCATTGCCCCTCGCATCGGAGTAGCTCGTGATGCAGAGAAGAGGATGCTGAAGTGGAGTGAAGGGATGGAGCCGCGCTTCATCAGCTGGAATGTTGCAGCCGCGCACACGTTTGACTTCTCATTTCCTGATGCTTGGAGTAGGAAAAAAATCAAGGCACTACCTTCCAGGAGACCAGAGGTCTCGGCTGAAATGTGGAACGAGGTGTATACTCCCACAGATGACTTATCAAGACTGAAGTGGTCAGGAGAAGTGAAAGTAGTGATGCTGGAAGTGGCAAAGGAGAGCAGAGGAGGCTCATACATAACGATAGAGGACCTGGCACCACATGGCGAGGAGTCCATAGAATTCCTGGTAAACGATGAGTTGTTTTATCACGCAGGAGACATGACCGTACCGGCGCGGCCGGACTCGAGCATAGACACACGACAAGGCCCTTCAGGAACCAAGCCGAAACCTGATGCAGATGACGTTGAATTGATGGATCAGGACGATAACGATAACGACATCGAGGGAAAGACGGGAAAACCGGGTGAGACGGATCTAGGAGCGTTGGAGAGAGACTTGCTAGCATACCGGTTCAGTGAAGACGACGTTTGGGAAGTCGATGGGAGTCTATTGCTGATGACGCCATCGTCTTTCATGTTCCCTACAAAGGAGGCGTCGGCCGACTTATCCCCGATGAACCCAATAAGTCAGGCGAGAGAGTGCCGAGGTAGGGATCCGCAAAGACTGCTCCATGAGTCACCAAGGAGGAGAAAAATCGAACAGTCAATGAGGGTATCCTTCCTGAGTACGCTCCCGGAAGAGGAATGGGAGAGATATCAAAGTGAACTAGAAGGCAAGACAGGGACAACCTGGAGCCGAGTGAACTTCATGGAAAGGTCATGGGACGTGATACGACGATATGGGACGCAGTCTATAATGAAGGTGGGATTGAACCAACCCATCATGCGTGAGGTCCTGGAGAAGATAGTGAAATCCATGGAGTCTGATGTTCTGACCGAGTCAGTTACAGAAGACAGTGCCGATGATCAGCAGGTCACAAAGAAATTACCCGTTAGACGAGCCAGAAAGGGGCTGAAGCGACTAAAAGGGAAGACAGGAAGTCGAGCCGTGAACCCGAGAGCGGTGAAGTCGAAAGCCAGCGCAGTGGTAGCCTCTCTGACGAGCGCAGGTCGTTCAGGCGGGAGCGGGCAAGGAGATGGTGCGACGCTGACCGGGGGAGAAAAAGAGAATCTGATACCCCCTATGCTCTTGGCAGGTCTGACCACGACAGCCATGAAATCAAAGAAGACAGCACGAACCCTGGCAGACACTAAGCTAGAAATGGAGATCATCAGTTAGTGTGGATCTGGAGGACTTGAAGATTACAGGCCCTCGCGAACCAACATGGCCAAACTGAAACTGGAGGGACAACTCGACGTGGTCGAGTACAGTCGAGTCACTGTGCCGGAATCGGTCCACATGGGAGATCCAGCAGGGGGTTATGTGGAGATGTTGAAGGCGAGGAACTCCGCGAGAGGGCACCTGATGGCTTGGAGCGAGAAGCGAGCCATGCAGGAATATCTGAAAGGGCTCACAGAGAATTCTAACTTGAATCGGAAAGAATACGGCACGGTAATGTCCTCGGAAGCGAACGAAATCGGATTGGAAAAACTGCTAGAAATTTCTTGGAGGGCGGCCCTCCAGAGATACTTCGACGAGACGATGCATGCACCTGCGACGGTGGCAGCGTACCTGGCTCATCCGTGCACGAGGACTGACCTGCAAGTACGGTTGGCTTGGTGCTTGATGGGCATCAAGAAGGCGGAATATGAAGCCAGTAATGATTCGAAATCACGGGAACAGGAGCTGGAGTTGATGGAGGCTCTGCGAGCGTTGATCTCAAAAGACGATTCTGCGATAGCATGGGCTAAGCGTAAGGATGCCCTTTGCTTTGTCAGGTTCGTGGTGGATCGTATCCCCACTCCTGTTTTGGGAGAATGCATAAATATCATTCGGCAAAAGGGAGTTGATTGTGAAAGAAACTTCCTTAGGGCACTCCTGGAACTATATCAGGATATGCCGTTGACTGTACCAAATAGGGGGTCGAATACACATGGAGAGCTATCGCAAGTTGGAAGAAGTGAGAAGATATTCCAACAAAGAATTGAAAGTGAGCCGGGAGTTGATTGAAGCAGTCAGGGGACAAAAAGACTTTGCAACACTAGGGAAACTGAAGTCGTTCCAATATGTGTCTGGCATACCGGGGATGGCGTATAAACCCTTCGTGAATGAAGAAGCCAGGGAAGCGTATTTCGACTATGAGCAAGTCATAGTGCTCAATTTCTGGGTTGAACGGATTAAAGAAACTGGAAAGCTGATGGTGGAACAACCCAAGCTGGGAATTATCTTAGAAGAACGAGTGGTCGAGCCCTCGGTTCTCGAGCTGAAGGGGCAAGTGAGTTTTGATTGTGGTTCTTGGGACGGTCCCTTGAAAACCAGTCTAGTAACGATGTGGGAACTCATGAAGCCTTCTTGGTGTCCCCATCCTAATGCCGGTTGGATCTGGGACATGACGGCGGATATCACGTTAGACCTGGATGATAGCACGAGTCTATTTGATCTGGCCATGATACACCATCTGCTGGCCATGAGGTTGACGAAGCGGAAGAGCAACCCATCCACGGAGCTAGCCGAGGAAAGCCCATCGAGCAATTGGTTGAAGCAAGGCACCTGTTTGGCTCAACATAGTGGGATGGAAGGACATGTTTGCAACTTGGGACACTGCCTGATTACGCTGAGCGAGCAGCATCGACAACTGGCACGATTGTACGGAAGATTGAGCATGTCGGATAAGAGTGGCATGGAGTTGGTCGCGGACTGTCATGGGGTGACGGATGTAAACTTGACCACAGCCTTGGGACTTTGTAGCATGACGAGTTCGATAGAATCGCTTGAGCGCCTGGAGCGTGTCCATGAGCTAGTGACGTCCCTCAGCGTGCAAGTATTCCCTGGAGCATTGCAGACAGAGCAGAAGATCGGAGGCTGGCGAGAAGCTCTGGAGAACGAAATGAATCTGAAGGGTAGTGAAGCCTATCATAAACCTACTGGTTCAAAATATCTGGTGGGCTCAAGCTCCGCACCATATTGCAATAGTAGGTATCCTACGCACATGGTGGTGATGGATGCGAGGACGCAGCAGGTGTTGATTGCCCAACATTTCTCTGTGCCAAAGTGCGTGAGGTTGGCCAGAATGTCAGAAAGTTCATACGATCTGTTGGCGAAGATCTTTCGAGCAGTCCCGAAAAGATCTGAAGGCGAGTTGCAGGACGTAGTGGGTGAAGAGTTCCTGAGATTGAACGAAGGTAATGTGAGCGAGTTCCAAAGGCAGAAAGCGAGTGGAGCGTTTTCCACTGAATTCCCCACCATAGAAGAGAAAGACGATTTACACAGAACTATGATGGAGGTGGAACCGTTGCTGGAAACCTCAGGGTATCGGACCCGAAGGAACGTAGTGAGAACCAATGGGGAATATCCTTGCCACTGCTTGGCGAAGACGTTGAGGTACCCCAAACGCGGGAATCTGATGCTAGTATGGGAAGTGGAGGAGTTGTACTCTACGGGGTTGCCCGATCAGAATCAACAGGTGTCAATCGTGGTGGTTAGTGCGATGCTGGCAGTGAGATGGTTGGAGGCTAACGCGGACACAAGTGAACAGGAGACGGCCGTGCCGACTCCTGAACAGCTGAGCAACGTGAAGATGAGTCGTGAATTGGATCTTTTCAGAACCACCTGCAAGGTTCTGAGAATACCCAAAGCCATTGAAAGAATATGGTCAAGGCAAAGATTGATGCCTTGGTTCCGTGCAGTGATGACATCATGGATGTATGAACGCGCGAAGCGTCACATGTCGAGGAACACGGACGCCTATCAATCTTTCCAGCTAGATATAAGACCGGGAGCCTATAAGAGAGCATTCCTAACGCACAGAAACGCGGTCACCACGGTGGTGAAGTGAGTAGCTGGAGCGCCTTGTGTAACTGAAGATGAGAAGAAAGAGGTCTTAAGAGCTGACCTAGAACGAAGTGTGAGCCTATGTCTTCACAACAGCTTTTGCAGGAACCGGGAGCAAAAGGTGAACGTGGACCTGCTACCTTGTTGCAAACCGAGGCTGTTGGAGCAGGAGAGTTGGGGCACGGCCCGCAACTCCATGGACATGCTGGAGAAAGTCCTGGAAGACAGCGAAGCTGAAGATCAGGATGGAGAATCAATGGAATGAGTATGATGGAACGAAGAGGACAAGTGAAGACGTGAGCAAGAAAGGAAGAGAAGGAGAAAAAACCTTATTTGTCTTTGTGTGTTAAAACTTGAACCAATCAACCAAGTTTTGATTATTGAACTTGTTAAACTTTTTGTTTTGATCTAGTTTGGTCAAACCAAACTTTGAAAATTGTTACAATTGTTAAAATTGTTGAAAGAAAATTTTAGTTATGCTACTTATGTATATATATAGAACGTAGGTGAGTGTATTTACCTATTTAAACACGACTGAAGTTTTTAACCTGTGTAAGACACAATTTCCCTGTGTGGCGACATGGTAAGTTTGGGTAAACTCGCTCGGAAAGGGTGAGTAACTCAATAACTTTCCTAGCCACATAGTTTCTTAGTTTTAATATCGAATAGGACCGCATAAATAACTGATTATACTTGGTGAGTGATGTTAAGTTAATTTTAACGGGTGCATGGCCGTGCCACGTCCCAACTTTTTAATCACAAAGAGCGAACAGAAGTTTTATGGCAAGATGACGTAAGTAGTCAGAAAAGAAATTTTATCTAGGACACTCCTCATGGTGCAAATTTGGTGAAAATGTTGAAAGGCAGTGAGATGTAGTACGATGCCATTTGTGACACGTAGTGAGTTGAGGTGGAGTAGATAAATTTCAATTTCTAATGCGGTTTGTAAGGCTGATTACAGAGAACTGGAACAATACTTGAAGATAACCCGGTGTTATGCGATCAATAGGGACATTGATGGGGATTGTCCGGGGAGTATGTGCCATTCTGCCAGATTGGCACAGCGCAACCTTCCGGCGAAACGAAAGAAAACGAATAAAGGCCTTAGTTACAAAAAATTACTGCGAAGGAGGGTCTAGATATTCCGAAAATTTGAAGTTTTAAAATTTCGATTGACGGGCCAATATTTCTGAGAAATACAAAAAGATGGCTATTTTGACGAAAAAAGGACGAAAAAACAGAACAACGACAAATATTGTGGAAAACGGTCGTACAAGAGACGAGAAATACGAAGCCTCTTATCGTGGCAACAACACACGATAAGACTCTTAGCAGTGGATATTAGTGGAGAAGGAAACTTCAGTGGGGAATGAATATTCCACGGAACCCTCCCGTGCCACAAATTGGGAGAGATAACAGCGTTATCTCGGGAAGATTACAGGAGCGGAGGCTTGGTCCCCCAGAGACTGTTGTATGTGAAGGGACTATATAGAACTGACTTTGTAGCTACTTGGATGTCGTAGAACTCTGAATTAACACCGGTATTATTTGATTTTTTAGAGTATGAGTAGCTAGAAAGGGGAAAGGGTCAATCCATCTCCAATGGATTTAATCAGACCAGAACCAGAAAATCAACTGGCAAGGTCGTGACGGTGGAAAACGTGTAGGATTAAGGTAACTGACGCCTGCCAGTCGTTAATAGATACTTTTTCTATGCTCCGTTGCTCTGTAGTATTTGGGCGAATGTTTCATAGACGTTTTTATGGCGCTCCTGGGTGGGCCTGTCAAAGGCATCAGACCTTCATGATCAGCAAGCGTTTCAGCGACGAACCCTCCGCTCCGGGCGTATGCCCGAGTTAGAGGCCTTAATGACCGTTATTGTACTAGGGGGATGGTGCGTACCCTCCGTCTAGTACTATTTAGCTTGAGCACGGGAGTGTTCCGCGGAATATCTCTTCCCCACTGAAGCTTCCTTCTCCACTAATTTCCACTGCTAAGGGTCTTATCGTGTGTTATTGCCACGATAAGAGGCTTCGTTTTTCTTGTTTTCTCGTGCGACCGTTTTCTACTATATTTGTCGTTGTTCTGTTTTTTTCGTCTTTTTCGGTCAAAATGGCAGTTTTTCGTTTTTCTGAGAAATATTCCCTTTTCAATCGAAATTTTAAAAATAAAAATTCTAGTATATTCCTACCCTCCTTCGCAGCATTTTTTCGTTACAAAGGCCTTTAGTCATTGTTTTTTGTGTCGCCGGAAGGTTGCGCTGTGCCAATCTGGCGGAATGGCACATACTCCCGTTCTCTATAATTAACCTGAGTTCCTGAGATTGAACGAAGGTAATGTGAGCGAGTTCCAAAGGCAGAAAGCGAGTGGAGCGTTTTCCACTGAATTCCCCACCATAGAAGAGAAAGACGATTTACACAGAACTATGATGGAGGTGGAACCGTTGCTGGAAACCTCAGGGTATCGGACCCGAAGGAACGTAGTGAGAACCAATGGGGAATATCCTTGCCACTGCTTGGCGAAGACGTTGAGGTACCCCAAACGCGGGAATCTGATGCTAGTATGGGAAGTGGAGGAGTTGTACTCTACGGGGTTGCCCGATCAGAATCAACAGGTGTCAATCGTGGTGGTTAGTGCGATGCTGGCAGTGAGATGGTTGGAGGCTAACGCGGACACAAGTGAACAGGAGACGGCCGTGCCGACTCCTGAACAGCTGAGCAACGTGAAGATGAGTCGTGAATTGGATCTTTTCAGAACCACCTGCAAGGTTCTGAGAATACCCAAAGCCATTGAAAGAATATGGTCAAGGCAAAGATTGATGCCTTGGTTCCGTGCAGTGATGACATCATGGATGTATGAACGCGCGAAGCGTCACATGTCGAGGAACACGGAAGCCTATCAATCTTTCCAGCTAGATATAAGACCGGGAGCCTATAAGAGAGCATTCCTAACGCACAGAAACGCGGTCACCACGGCGGTGAAGTGAGTAGCTGGAGCGCCTTGTGTAACTGGAGATGAGAAGAAAGAGGTCTTAAGAGCTGACCTAGAACGAAGTGTGAGCCTATGTCTTCACAACAGCTTTTGCAGGAACCGGGAGCAAAAGGTGAACGTGGACCTGCTACCTTGTTGCAAACCGAGGCTGTTGGAGCAGGAGAGTTGGGGCACGGCCCGCAACTCCATGGACATGCTGGAGAAAGTCCTGGAAGACAGCGAAGCTGAAGATCAGGATGGAGAATCAATGGAATGAGTATGATGGAACGAAGAGGACAAGTGAAGACGTGAGCAAGAAAGGAAGAGAAGGAGAAAAAACCTTATTTGTCTTTGTGTGTTAAAACTTGAACCAATCAACCAAGTTTTGATTATTGAACTTGTTAAACTTTTTGTTTTGATCTAGTTTGGTCAAACCAAACTTTGAAAATTGTTACAATTGTTAAAATTGTTGAAAGAAAATTTTAGTTATGCTACTTATGTATATATATAGAACGTAGGTGAGTATATTTACCTATTTAAACACGACTGAAGTTTTTAACCTGTGTAAGACACAATTTCCCTGTGTGGCGACATGGTAAGTTTGGGTAAACTCGCTCGGAAAGGGTGAGTAACTCAATAACTTTCCTAGCCACATAGTTTCTTAGTTTTAATATCGAATAGGACCGCATAAATAACTGATTATACTTGGTGAGTGATGTTAAGTTAATTTTAACGGGTGCATGGCCGTGCCACGTCCCAACTTTTTAATCACAAAGAGCGAACAGAAGTTTTATGGCAAGATGACGTAAGTAGTCAGAAAAGAAATTTTATCTAGGACACTCCTCATGGTGCAAATTTGGTGAAAATGTTGAAAGGCAGTGAGATGTAGTACGATGCCATTTGTGACACGTAGTGAGTTGAGGTGGAGTAGATAAATTTCAATTTCTAATGCGGTTTGTAAGGCTGATTACAGAGAACTGGAACAATACTTGAAGATAACCCGGTGTTATGCGATCAATAGGGACATTGATGGGGATTGTCCGGGGAGTATGTGCCATTCTGCCAGATTGGCACAGCGCAACCTTCCGGCGAAACGAAAGAAAACGAATAAAGGCCTTAGTTACAAAAAATTACTGCGAAGGAGGGTCTAGATATTCCGAAAATTTGAAATTTTAAAATTTCGATTGACGGGCCAATATTTCTGAGAAATACAAAAAGACGGCCATTTTGACGAAAAAGGACGAAAAAACAGAACAGCGACAAATATTGTGGAAAACGGTCGTACAAGAGACGAGAAATACGAAGCCTCTTATCGTGGCAACAACACACGATAAGACTCTTAGTAGTGGATATTAGTGGAGAAGGAAACTTCAGTGGGGAATGAATATTCCACGGAACCCTCCCGTGCCACAAATTGGGAGAGATAACAGCGTTATCTCGGGAAGATTACGGGAGCGGAGGCTTGGTCCCCCAGAGACTGTTGTATGTGAAGGGACTATATAGAACTGACTTTGTAGCTACTTGGATGTCGTAGAACTCTGAATTAACACCGGTATTATTTGATTTTTTAGAGTATGAGTAGCTAGAAAGGGGAAAGGGTCAATCCATCTCCAATGGATTTAATATAGAACTGTCACACAAAAACATATTAAAATAGGTTTTTCGAGCCGTGTTTTTAATGGCAATTACGTAGTCTGAGGATCCGAGACTCAGCTATGTGGTTGTGTTCGCATGTAAACGAAAGCTGATCAAAAGTCGTTTGACTGATGGCCTAAAAATAGTATCTTTTTACTTAGCCCTAAACAGACCAGAAAATCAACTGGCAAGGTCGAGACGGTGGAAAACGTGTAGGATTAAGGTAACTGACGCCTGCCAGTCGTTAATAGATACTTTTTCTATGCTCCGTTGCTCTGTAGTATTTGGGCGAATGTTTCATAGACGTTTTTATGGCGCTCCTGGGTGGGCCTGTCAAAGGCATCAGACCTTCATGATCAGCAAGCGTTTCAGCGACGAACCCTCCGCTCCGGGCGTATGCCCGAGTTAGAGGCCTAATGACCGTTATTGTACTAGGGGGATGGTGCCTACCCTCCGTCTAGTACTATTTAGCTTGAGCACGGGAGTGTTCCGCGGAATATCCCTTCCCCACTGAAGCTTCCTTCTCACTAATTTCCACTGCTAAGGGTCTTATCGTGTGTTATTGCCACGATAAGAGGGTTCGTTTTTCTTGTTTTCTCGTGCGACCGTTTTCTACTATATTTGTCGTTGTTCTGTTTTTTTTCGTCTTTTTCGGTCAAAATGGCAGTTTTTCGTATTTCTGAGAAATATTCCCGTTTCAATCGAAATTTTAAAAATAAAAATTCTAGTATATTCCTACCCTCCTTCGCAGCATTTTTTCGTTACAAAGGCCTTTAGTCATTGTTTTTTTGTGTCGCCGGAAGGTTGCGCTGTGCCAATCTGGCGGAATGGCACATACTCCCGTTCTCTATAATTAACCTTACAAATCGCATCAGAAAATGAAATTTATCTAGTCCACCTCAACTCACTACGTGTCACAAATAGCATCGTACTACATTTCACTGCCTTCCAACATTTTCACCAAATTTGCACCATGAGGAGTGTCCTAGATAAAATTTCTTTTCTGACTACTTACGTCATCTAGCCATAAAAATTCTTTTCGCTCTTTGTGATTAAAAAGTTGGGACGTGGCACGGCCATGCACCCGTTAAATTTAACTTAACGTCACTCACTAAGTATAATCAGTTATTTATGCGGTCCTATTTGATATTAAAACTAAGAAACTCTGTGGCTAGGAAAGTTATTGAGTTACTCACCCTTTCCGAGCGAGTTTACCCAAACTTACCATGTCGCCACATAGTGAATATGTGTCTTACACAGGTTAAAAACTTCAGTCGTGATTAAATAGGTAAATATACTCACCTATATCCTTCATATATATATATAAATCGTCATAACTAAAATCAACAATTTCAACAATTGCAACATTTTTCAAAGTTTGGTCTGACCAAACTAGATCAAAACAAAAAGTTTAACAAGTTCAATAATCAAACTTGGTTGATTAGTTCAAGTTTTAACACACGAAGACAATCAAGTTTTTTCTCCTTCTCTTCCTTTCTCGTTCACGTCTTCACTTATAATTTTCGTTCCACCATCTTCATTCCATCGGTTCTTCATCCTGATCTCCAGCGTCACTGTCTTCCAGAACTTTTTCTAACATGTCCATAGAGTTGCGGGCCGTGCCCCAACTCTCCTGTTTCAACAGCCTCGGTTTGCAACAAGGTAGCAAATCCACATTCACCTTTTGCTCCCGGTTTCTGCAAAAGCTGTTGTGGAGACACAAGTTCACATTCCTTTCTAGGTCAGCTCTTAAGACCTCTTTCTTTTCATCTTCAGATATACAAGGCGCTCCAGCTACTCGTTTCACCGCCGTGGTGACCGCATTTCTGTGCGTCAGGAATGCTCTCTTATAGGCTCCCGGTCCTATATCTAGCTGGAAAGATTGATAGGCTTCCGTGTTCCTCGACATGTGACGCTTCGCGCGTTCATACATCCATGACGTCATCACTGCACGGAACCAATATTTGCCTTGACCATATTCTTTCAATGGCTTTGGGTATTCTCGGAAAAGATCCAATTTGCGGCTCATCTTTACGTTGCTCAGCTGCTCAGGAGTCGGCACGGCCGTCTCCTGTTGATTCGTGTCCACGTTAGCCTCCAGCCACCTAAATGCCAGCATGGAACTAACCACCACAATTGACACTTGTTGATTCTGATCGGGCAACCGCGCAGAGTACAACTCCTCCGCGTCCCATACTAGCATCAGATTCCGGCGTTTGGGGTACCATAACGTCTGCGCTAAACAGTGCAGTGACAAGGATACTCCCCATGGGTCCTCAGTATGTTCCTTCGGGTCCGATACCCTGAGGCTCCCAGCAACGGTTCCACTTCCATCATAATTCTATGCAAATCGTATTTCTCTTCTATAATGGGGAATTCAGTGGGTAACGCTCCACTCGCTTTCTCGTTCTGGAACTCGCTCACATTACACTCGTTCAACCTCATGAACTCTTCACCCACTACGTCCTGCAACTCGCCTTCAGATCTTTTCGGGACTGCTCGAAAGATCTTCGCCAACAGATCGTATGACCTTTCTGACATTCTGGCCAACCTCACGCACTTTGGCACAGAGAAAAGTTGATCAATCAACACCTGCTGCGTCCTCGCATCCATCAACACCATGTGCGTGGGATACCTACTATTGCAATATGGTGCGGAGCTTGAACCCACCAGATATTTTGAACCCGTAGGTCCATGATAGGCCTCACTATCCTTCAGATTCATTTCATTTTCCAGAGCTTCTCGCGAGCCTCCAATCTTCTGCTCTGTCTGCAATGCTCCAGGGAATACTTCCACACTCAGGGACGTCACTAGCTCATGGGCACGTTCCAATCGTTCAAGTGATTCTATCGAGCTCGTCTTGCTACATAATCCCAAGGCGGTGGTCAAGTTTACAT
The DNA here is from genome assembly GCF_963678635.1 of Symsagittifera roscoffensis. Taxonomy (NCBI): domain Eukaryota; kingdom Metazoa; phylum Xenacoelomorpha; order Acoela; family Convolutidae; genus Symsagittifera; species Symsagittifera roscoffensis. The sequence goes on from NC_087070.1 coordinate 40,442,094, forward strand.
CCGTCACCCCATGACAGTCCGCGACCAACTCCATGCCACTCTTTTCCGACATGCTCAATCTTCCATACAATTGTGCCAGTTGTTGATGCTGCTCACTCAGCGTAATCAAGCAGTGTCCCAAGTTGCAAACATGTCCTTCCATCCCACTATGTTGAGCCAAACAGATGCCTCGCTTCAACCAATTGCTCGATGGACTCTCCTCGGATGACTCTGTGGATGGGTTGATCTTCCGCTTCGTCACCCTAATGGCCAGCAGATGGTGTATCATGGCCAGATCATGTAGACTCGTGTAATCATCCAGGTCCAACGTGATGTCCCAGATTGAACCGGCATTAGGATGGGACGCCAAGAAGGCTTCATGAGTTCCCACATGGCTACCAGGCTGGTTTTCAAGGGACCGTCCCAAGAACCACAATCAAAACTCACTTGCCCCTTCAGCTCGAGAACCGAGGGCTCGACCACTCGTTCTTCTAAGATAATTCCCAGCTTGGGTTGTTCCACCATCAGCTTTCCAGTTTCTTTAATCCGTTCAACCCAGAAATTGAGCACTATGACTTGCTCATAGTCGAAATACGCTTCCCTGGCTTCTTCATTCACGAAGGGTTTATACGCCATCCCCGGTATGCCAGACACATATTGGAACGACTTCAGTTTCCCTAGTGTTGCAAAGTCTTTCTGTCCCCTGACCGTCTCAATCAACTCCCGGTTTTTTTTCAATCCTTTGTTGGAATATCTTCTCACTTCTTCCAACTTGCGATAGCTATCCATGTCGTTCAATTCCCTATTTGATACAACCAACGGCATATCGTGACATAGTTCCAGGAGTGCCCTAAGGAAGTTCCTTTCGCAATCAACTCCCTTTTGCCGAATGCTCTTTATGCATTCTCCCAAAACAGGAGTGGGGATACGATCCACCACGAACCTTACAAAGCAAAGGGCATCCTTACGCTTAGCCCAAGCTATCGCAGAATCGTCTTTGGAAATCAATGCTCGTAGGGCTTCCATCAACTCCAGCTCCTGTTCCTTTGATTTCAAATCATTACTGGCTTCATATTCCGCCTTCTTGATGCCCATTAAGCACCAAGCCAACCGCACTTGCAGGTCAGTTCTCGTGCACGAATGAGCCAGGTATGCTGCCACCATCGCAGGCGCATGCATAGTCTCGTCGAATTATCTTTGGAGGGTTGCCCTCCAAGAGATTTCCAGTAGCCTTTCCAGTCCGATTTCATTCGCCTCCGAGGACATTACCGTGCCGTACTCTTTCCGATTCACGTTAGAATTCTCTGTAAGCCCTTTCAGATATTCCTGCACGGCTCGCTTTCTTTCTTCTCCAACGTCTCAATCGTCTCCGACGTCTGTATCTCTATTTCGTTGACCCTCACTCTCTTGGGAGGAGGAGCAGCTGTTGGAGAGTCGACTGAATGTGACGGGCCAGGCCCATCACGTAGTCTCTTCGCTCCGATGAGCGGCTGCGCTGGTTGGGTCGGCAAGGGCATCTCAACTAGCCGGTGGTCCCTCTGTTCACCTAGTCCTTGCTCACGAGCCAGGTAGTGGCCACACATTTCTCCACGCCGCCATCTCATCAGTCGGTTTCGACCTCTCTCGGCGGTCTCGGACTCACCGAAGGCCAACATCAACACCACTTCAGTAGGGCGATTCCCTCGACCCTCTCGTCCTAACGCATTGAGGAGCGCGACCACAAACATCGCCAGCCCCGGATCTTCTCGTGTAAAATCACTGTCGATCAGCCGCTGATAGATCTCGTCTAGAGTCGCTCCTAGACTCGCTGAGAGGAATTCCATTAGCTCGTTCGTGTCACCCATTTCTTATCGTGTTGATTCTTGTCTCGTGAAGTTTCTTCTTGCTCGTTTGATTCAATGAATTCAATAAACAATCTCTGATCAATCAAGATCTAAAAAACAAGTCGAGACTCACAACCGTCATTTCTTGATCAAAACATCATTCAGATCTTTAAAACTCTTCATTAAATTTTCTTCTCAACTCTGATTTAAAAATTTAGCACCAAGGTGGATCGTCCACCTGTATTTTTTGCCAAGGTAGCACAAATGAGCGCTGTCACCTGGACCACCCGGAGTTTTCTAGGTCTTTTTATGACACAAAACATAAAACATATCGTAACAATAACATAACACATAAACATCACACACCTACACTATTACATACGAACATAATCCCTAATAGATAACCTAAAACTTAATTCTAGTTCAAAACTTTTAGGTCCCTAATTCCTATCAAGTGAACTTAATAAAAACCACTTATCGCCGAATGCAATTCCTAGCTTATGCTCAGATAGTATTTTTTTATGTAGGTAAACCTCTATGTCAGTTTCTGAAATTATCACATGTACAAGGGTGTACAACTCTCTCGGATGTAGCTTTCCTCTATCGGCATCATAGACTGGTAACGAGAGAGAGGTCACTCCTCTCTCAACCAAAAAATCCAATACAGTCAAGTCCAGTCAAGGCCAATACCAAGCTCTCTGGATCTACGTGTTGCCTATCAGTGGCCTTAGTAACCAAGAAGCACAAATATTTCCCTGGTATCTGTGATGCAACAGGGGGCAACGCTATCATCCCTCCTACACCAGGCCTCTGTTTCCATAAAAACTCGACATTCTTGTATTCTCTCTTAAAATCAGCCGCTAATGCTGTTTTGAAGGTTACATCCGCAGTTATCGCTATAGCGCATGTACGTTCCGTAAGTATGAAATCACTGTCCGTTACGACGATGTTGCTTGAATAATGGTTCGGTAGGTCAAAGTATGATTCAAAAATTCGTCCAAAAGCTGGTTTTTTAGCATTCTCGCCTTCCGTCTCCAGTTCTCCGGTTTCTCTCGCCGATTTCAATTATTTTATGATCAGGTTTTCGGCGTGGGTGAGTCCTACCCCCATTCCCCGGACAAAAATATCCATCGACGTCCCCGTCGATCGCCCGAAGTCTAGCAGATTGAGGTTGGATTGTGGAACACGTAGAGGACCATCTGGGGCGACCCAGTTGGACTCGGTATTGTCATGACTGATGTATTTGATGCCGTCTTTATCGACGTCCTGAATCGTCAGGATTGCCTCTTTTGGATCTGTCGGCAGATCATGGAGCCATTCAAGCACCCGCAAGTTTGTTAGTTCTTGCTCATGAGTATGTTCCGCCTCTGGTTCAAACTCCACTTCCGGTTCTGATCGATCGTCGATCCAATCCGGATCCATGTCATTCACCAAGTCGATTTCTTCTAGCACCCTTACTTCGTCCAGTCCTACCAGCGAGTCAATCATATCACTTACAACTATCCTGTCTACGACGAAATCCTCGCCGTACGGATTGTATTTTTTCTTGTTCTTCCCTCTCTTAATCTGGCGTGTTTCCATGGTGAGAGGAAAGTCAGGCTGTATTCCTTTGTCAATTTCGTTTTGTTCCGGGCATTCCCAGTCTTCCTCGGCATAAGGTGGAGTTTCATCGACCACCTCTACTCGCTCGGTCAACTCCAGATCCAGTGGTTGGTCGCAATCGTCCACCACCTCATTCCCGTCGTTTTTGTCGCGAGTACCCCTTTCATTCACCTCACAAGCAGGATCCACTATCAAATAATCTCCTTCTTGCATGTCCGCTGGGATACCAGTCCTCTGACGAGGCAGTGTGTGGCTTGATATTTTCGTAATGATCTGCTCTTCCAGTGCTCAATCGATAAAAACGACCTCCTTGGTGCACCTCTGTTATCCGAAATGGACAACGCCATTTCTTTAATAATTTCTTGGTTCCTTTTGTTGGAACCACTTCCGGGAACACCCAGACGTAGTCGCCAACTGAGTAGGCTTTTGCATCGGCTGTCCTTCTATCAAACCTCCTTTTTTGTCTAATTTGCGCCTGTTGCGTGTTCCTCCTGCATAAATCATTGAGGTCCTGCTGTCTTCTAATGACATCCCGCACGTACGTTTGCGGCACTGTTCTCTTCCCTTCAAATTCAGGGTAGAAAAACGTCAACGGAAGCGCTTTTTCATGACCCGTTAGCATCATGTGCGGACTTATTACCGTGGTGAAATGCTCCGTGCTGTTGTAAGCACCCATCACTTGCGGCAAGTGCTTGTCCCAGCCATCCATGTAGCGTGAGCAATAGACTCTCAGCATGGATACCAGTGCGATTTTGCCTCTCGACTAGGCCATTCGTTTGCGGGTGATAAGTGGTCGAGTGGGCCTGCGCTACCTGCGACCTTTTCATTAACTCCTTCGTGAGATCACCCACGAATGCTTTGCCATTGTCCGATTGGAATGTGATGGGGCAGCCATGCCTCGCTATCCACACATTTATCAAATGATCACACGTTTCTTCCGCCGATGCTGTCATGCAGGGTGCTGCCTCTGCATATCTCGTAAAATGATCGATCATTACCAGCACCTGATTATAGCCCGTTGCTGTCATGCAGATCTTCTGATGATCAATTTGCACCTCTTCGTTGAATCCCGACGACTCTATCGACTGTAGGGGGAATCTTAGTTTCCTGGGATCCTTCGCCTGATCTCACAAGCCTTCTTCAATCCTGGCCATTCGAATCGTTTCTGTATCCTGTTGTATACTTTGTCCACGCCCTGATGGCCCATCTGGTCATGTGAACGAAAGAAAAATTCGGTCTGGTACAGCTGTGGTAACACTATCGAATTGTATTTATAGAGGACCTTATCCTCCTCTTTTCGTGTTCCTCTTGCATAAATCATTGAGGTCCTGCTGTCTTCTAATGACATCCCGCATGTACGTTTGCGGCACTGTTCTCTTCCCTTCAAATTCAGGGTAGAAAAACGTCAACGGAAGCGCTTTTTCATGACCCGTTAGCATCATGTGCGGACTTATTACCGTGGTGAAATGCTCCGTACAGGCTACAATCCCGTCCTTGTTCAGGTACAACAAGTCTTTTCTCTTCAAGTAGATTTGCTTTAAGATCTTATAGCTGTCTTCTTCCAAGTCTCCCTTGTCAGGTGCTCCATTCTCGATCCATCTCTTCAGACTGCTCGTCATTCTATCATTTTTTGAGCCCTTAGGAGATCCGACAGCCTGTACCTGGCTTTCAAGTACGTCTTTACCACGTTCATTTGCCCACTCATTATTTCCGGAGCATGAGCATCGTCCATCAACTTAACACACCATATCTTCTTCAAGGGTGTTGCTTCCTGAACGGACGGATCCAAATTAGTACGGACAACCGTACCGCGTGGTAGTAATCTGGTGGGGCGTTTCGAAACTGCTATTAGCTCGACCTCATCCGCGGTATTGTCTACCACAGTGCACTCTTCATCTGAGGTGTACCTGTCCCTGTGTGGATCCTGGTGCATTTCTCGGTCCAGCCCGCGCTGCTTCCAGTTTACCAACAAGGAGTAGATTGCGATCTCCGACACATCGGAATTGGAAGTTGTTTCAGATGTATTATCCCAGGACTGGGGCCTCGAGTCCTCACTTGAGCCGACTGATTGTCCAACATCATATTCCAAGTTGTCTACGATGTTTCTCGACTCCCCGGACAAAACTCTGTACCTCGGTTGCCTCGAATCCGACTCCCCGGACAACATTCTATCCCACAGTTGTCTAAACAACCTCTCTCCGGACAAGTCGTCCTGTGCGGGCTCAAAGGTGTCAGATTCCTCTGACAAGTCGTCCTTACCGGGCTCGAAGGTATCAGACTCCCCGGACATTGTCTCGTCCCCGGTCGAACAATCTAAGCTCGGCTCGTATTCTTCTCTTACATCCGTGAAATGCACTTTCCTCGTGAAGACAGATCTCGACTTGACTCTGACTTCTTCAGTGGATTGGGCTTGATTAAGTGTCCCATGTTCAGTGAACGAAGTTCTCAACAAGACCTCCTTCGGCATTGAGCCCACCAGCTGGTTGAGTATCGACCTGCAATCCCGTTCAACAACTCGACTGCGAATGGACACTGGCCTCTTCTCTGTTCTCTCAGTGACAGTTAACCGCTGCATGGTCTCCATCCACTCACGATCATGCCTATCCACTTCCCTGTCCAACAAGATACGGAGCTTCCCCATGACGTCTGGCGCCACGTTCACAGTCCTGTTCAACAGAGCTATGCTGTTTATCCCCAGCCTGGTAAGTTCTTGCTGTACCAAATTGGATTGGACTAACAGATCTAGCGGAACGGGCTCGCCCCTGGCTAAAACTTTTCTCTCCGCGGCCGTCTTCACTGGAAGGTCAGGGTGTCCGGGTATAGGATGCCCTGACTTGTCTAACCACCTAGTAAGTGGCAGTTTGTCGTAGGTTTCCTTGTCCAGAAATGAAAACCCTTCTTTAATTTCCGATTGGTTAGCCTGCTTCTCTTCGAGGCGCTCATAGAATTCTGTCTTCTTACTGAGGCTATCTGCGTTCTGGTGCTTATCACGGGTACGGTGCTCTATGATCATATGATATCCATCTAGGCGCACGATCCAACGACCAATAGAACTTTGGTCCATCAAATAGGTTTTCAGCCAGGCAAGGGCACGATTATCCACACGTAACTTGAAGGGGGCACCCCCAAGTAGGCCCTGTATTTTCAACAAAAGTGATCACCGCGAACATTTCCGCTTTTGGTGCGCCATTCTTCATTTCAGTATCACTCAGGACCTTACTCCCGTAGGCTATCGGACGGAGAACCGTTCTCCCGTTCCACTGCTGCTCCTGGTGAAGTATGCCTGATACTGCAACCACCGATGCATCCGTGTCCAGCACGAACAACCCCTCCTTTGTTGGCATGCCGAGGACCGGTGCCCCGCAAAGTTCACGTTTGATGTTCTCAAATGAAACTTGTGCCTCATCAGTTCAAGTGAACTTTTTGCCCTTGTTTCTCATCAGCCGCTGCATGGGGTATATTTTGTCAGCATACCCCTTGATGAATTCTCGATAGTAATTAGCAAATCCCAAAAAACTCATCAGTTGTGTATCTGTTTTGGGTGCCTTCCAGGTCAGGACCACCTCGACCGCTTCAGAATCTGGTCTCACTCCATGCTTGTCAACCAGACGGCCCAGATACTTTATGCAGTCTCTGAGGATTTCATACTTTGAGGGTTTACTATTCAGGCCCGCCTGCTTCATACAAGTAAACACCTCATCCAACCTCTCTATGTGATCCTCAAGGGTTGGTGTTGACATCACGACATCATCTAAGTAACACATGATGAGATTCCCGTATTTCTTAGTCACGATCGTGAGTGCCTGGGCCATGAGTCGCTGGAATGTGGCCGTCGCGTTACACAATCCAAACGGCATCCTCTTCCACTGGAACAGTCCCAGTTCGCATGCGAAGCCCGTTTTCTTCCGATCTTGCTTTCTGAGTGGCACTTGCCAGAACCCGGAGCCCAAACCCAACGTCGTGAAGAACTTCGCGTCCCCCAGCTTGGAAAGGCTCTCATCAATGCGGTGAATCGCGTATGCGTCTTTAAGCGTTACTGCGTTCAAGTAGCGGAAATCACAGCAAAACCTGAGTTGCCCCCTTTCTTTTTGGTCATTACCCCGCCGTAAGTCCACGTGAATTTTGACGGCTCGATCATATCGTACTCCATTAACATCTCGATTTCTTTTCTGCATGCCTCCGATTTATGCGGGGTCATTCTTCTCGCTCCTTCCCTATGAGGTACCGAGCCCTCTTCTATCTCATTCTCATGTTCTAAAAAATTACACCAACCTATGTCAGCCTTGTGCTTCGCAAAAACGTCTGCATTCCGACTTAACACCGCCCTGAGCGAATCTAGTTCCTTGTCTGATACTTTACCCCTCAGATGCTCTATCTCGGGTAGGACCGGTTTATTTGCTGCTAAATCTGTCTCAGTCGGTCTCTCTGGAAAGTTTGAACAACTAGACAACCCATCATCTGTCTCCGATTTCATTGAAAACAGTTTCCTGGAAGATTTCAATTCAATTACTCTCTTCAATATACATTCTTGGTTAGCATGCCAAGGACATTTAGTTACATCAAATTTTTTCATGTTCTCCACACTCTGAAAGTCTATGTTCAGAGGCAAAGCATAGCCAAGTTTCTTTCCCCTCTGCATTGTCACTGTTGTTGCTTCTGTGTTCAACAACACACTCACACACAGTCCGCTCTGAGTGACCGAGAAGCTTCTTCCTAAAATAGCCGAGCTTTTACTGTTTGGATTTGGTACCAGACACACCTGTCTGTCATTGCTGAGTTCATTCAAGTTCCTCATCCTAAACGTCGCTATTACGGCTTGGTTTGTTTTCAATCTAACTTTTCGATCCAAAAAAATTGGCACCTTGGCCTGGTTAATTAAGATCTTATTAAGAGGTTTCTTTTCATACTTTGTCTCAGGATCGTTGATCCTAATCAACCCGTCATTGAGATCGATCGTGACGTCAAAGTTGCGTACGAAGTCCCTCCCTAGGATGAACTGATCGGATTCATCCCAATTCTCCACTACTAGGAAGCTCATTCAAAGTTGCAGTGAAATGATCGGGGTTCGTCCAGTCACATAGATCGCTCCCTGGTTGGCAGCTGCCAACCTGATGTTTGTCGGTATGAGATCCGATCTCTCGAAACCCATGTCGGTTCAGGTTTTCACTGGCATGACACTGACCACTGCTCCCGTGTCTAGTAGTCCCTTACTGAAAGTTGTCTGCCTTGCACATCCAGCACGTGTGCGGCCAGATCGGCCTCACAACCTATGTGCACCGCATTCTGTTCGAGCATGGCATGATGTCCGATTCGTCTAACCTTCAGCTCCTCTTGACCAATCTATATCCGGCCAATCTGATCAATCGCATCAGTTACGTGAGCTTTTGTGTAGATATTGATGCCATCCACATTCATCAGAATCGGGTATGGGCCATGGACTTCGATGTAGTGTCCATCTACTCTCATCAGTCTCGGACCTCCTGTCGTGAGCAGCGCTCGCACTGCCCTGGAGTCTAGTTTGGGATCTTTCTCCCTCAGGTAGTCTGCATAAATATCCAGGTGGACTAATGTAATCTCGGATGGCTCACTCAAGTTCTTAACCACCTGGTGTCCTGCGACTGAGATGATGGACATTATCTTCTTCCCTTCCTTCGTCATGCCGAAAGTTCTGCCAGATATAACGTTCAGTTTTAGTCCCTGCTTGCTGGGTTCCTCTTTGTGTTCTTTTTCCATCGTTTTACCCAGAATATTAAAATTTTCCCGAAGATCCGTGCTCTCCAGTTCCGACCTTACCCATTGCTCCACTTCTTTTGTGGCCAGCTCCTGTTTGACATTTTGCAACGCTGTTCTTGCTGACTCTGCCTCCAGGTTCGAGGCTACCACCCCGTCGGGCAAGGTGTTCACCTTCTTAGTCATAAAGGTGCTCGGTGTCGTCTCCTTTCGCCGAGACTCGGCCTCATTCATCAGTCGTGCTCGACTGGCCTTGACACCCGAAAGCGCCTCTTCGTGGCGTGGATGTTTCGCGTTCGCCACTGCATCCCAAAACTGAGTGCAGTCCGACTTGAAGTGTCCTTCCAAGTTGCAGAAGAAGCACCTCGGACCATATTTCATGATGAGCCCTCTAACGTACTCTTCGTGATCCTCGTCGGTCGCGTCGACGTCGTCGAGGAAGTAGCCTATTGCCTTCATGTTCTGTTTGTATGCAGAACACGAGGAAACGTGATGGTCCATCGAACCACAATTCGCACACGACCTCCTCTTGTCCATGTCTTCGCGAGGTTTGTACCAACTGGAGTTCGCACTAGTGTTTGTCCCGCTGTAGTTACCATAATTGCTGTAGCGGTTTTGCGCCCTCGGTAGATATTCTCTCATCGGGGTTGCTTCTCCTCCTAAGCAGCTCGAGGTCGTCCAGAAATTTGTCTATGGACTCATCATCCCTTTGACGCCTCTTCTCAAACTTCACCATAGCCTGGTGTCCTTGTACTCCAGAGCCGAAACGATTCAGCAGGATGTCAAATATCTTACGAGCGCTGTCCCGTTCGTTGGCCCTCTTCGCCATTACAAAATTCAATGCAGTACCCTCTAGGTTGCTTGTTAGCGCGCTGCACTCTTGCTTCTTGGTGAGACTCTCTTCCTCATAGTGCAACTTCATCACTTCTATCCAAGTGTCAATGCAGCCGTCTGACTGGTCTTTGTACGACTTCGGTTTCTTCAGTGTCCTTCTTGACCTCTCTCCTCTATCGGTTGACTTCGAGAGCTTAGTGATGAATGTCTCGAGAGATCTATTCAGAGGCTCAAACATCGAGGCATACATCGTCGTGTCCTGTGAGACCGTGGTCAGATCTGGCACTGAACAGACTTGTTGCACAGTTGGCAACCTTGTCTCCGGAGTAGCACCTGCCTCCGGCGGGACCGGATTCGGCCAGCCAGGCCTCGACGGGGGTGGCCTTGGCCGCTCCGTATTCCTAGGTTCGTAGTTCGTCCTCAAACTTTGCTGGGCCCTGGCATAGCTGCACGTACCATCTCCATCATTCGCATGGCGTGCGCGCTCCCTTGGGTTGGAACGCTCCTGCCAATTGCTCCCATTAAAGATCTCGTCAAGCTTCCGCATCATCAGGTCAGATTTAGCATCTAACCTTTTTTCCAGGCTAGTCATCGTATGGGCGTAGGTTTTTATCATGATCGTTCAACAATCGCTCGATCTCTCTCGTCATCCTAGCCTCTCTTTCTTCTGACTCCTTGTTTGCCTGTGCCAGGCTCTCCACCAGGCCTTGATCGGTGTTGCGAATCAATTGAGCCTGATCAACCCTCGCCTGCGACTTCACGTGCGTTAGTTTATCTCTCAAATTCTCTCGACCCCGGTGAGCTCTCTCGTCGACTTGATCTATTCTCTTAGTCATGTCTCAATTCATCCAGGCCATTCATTACACCAGCGAACATGTCACTTATATCGCCAGTTGCCCCCAATGGCGGGGTTAGCCCCAGAGAAGATGAGGTCAACTGCGGCTGCAGCCTGGTACTTGATGACGCACCGCCTTTTTGCTTGTGCATCGACGTCATCAATCTGTCGAACGTTGATGACACTCCCATCGTTATCCCATCCGACATGGGCCTGGTCAGCGAGGCGGACGACGCCTTCCTGCTCATGTCGTTCCTTGGGCACGGTGTGAAGTTCACATCCGGATGGGTTATCTCCGGTTGGTCATAACTAGAGGATAGACCTTCGGCTTGTAGTGACGCCATTCGCTCATCATACAAAGACTTCCAACTCTTTTTGGCCTTCGAACCCGGTTGTTCTTCACTCGGGCTTATACTCGACATCATCGCGTTGTTGCTCTGCTCGGCCAGAGATGAGTGGGTATTAGCTGGATGTGAATTTTCTCTCCTCCACTTATGACTCTTGGTCTCCGATTTGGACATTCCCTTGAATAACACTTCCTCTCGCGGCTCGACCTCGGAACGCTCCGAGGTCTCCTCCGTCCTCTCGACTTCCTCCCGCTCGAGGTCCTCGTCTGGCTCAAAGTCGGGTCGAATGAGCGTTCGTTCCCCTTCGTCAAAGGGATCCACAAGCGATTCGCTCGCGAGCCCGGCCTGGGCGCTCCGCCCTTGATCGCCATCGAGGTTTTTCTCGCTCCTTAGTTTCATTTCGCTCACTGAAAGATCAGGTTGACCTTTATTCGATTCGTTTTCAGCAAACGCGTCGGAAGCGCTGCTAAACGAGGACTGGCTACGCCTAGTTTTAATTTTTCGCGTGCTTCCCTTGCTTAGCCTGGGAATCTTAGTAGCCGATCCTAACGAGTCCCTGCGCTGCATACTTTTTAACAAACAATAATATTCGTATAATTTAATGGCGATATACACGTACCGCAAATAAGTTCAGGTTAATTTGCTTTACACTACCTACTCGATCTCGTGAATATCAAAAATGTCTCTTAGCTTTCTCAATGACAATATTAGTGACTCAGCTAAAGTTACACACAGGGTCTACTCAGTATTGATATAATGCTAACTCAACCCCGTTGTATAGTATAACAGTATCACAAACTTTTCACAAGATATAATCAATACGCAAAACACAATTGATAACCAGATAAGAAGGTCCTATAGGTGACAGTGACCTTTCGTCAGTATCATTTTACCCCCGCACTCTTATTAAATCACTGCTTTGTTAGAATCAAACAATCTTTTGTAAAAAGGCAGTGATGATTCAGGAATGGATGAGATAAGTAAAACTTAGTCTTAAAGAAAAAGACTTCCCTCAATCGGAACACTCCAAAAGAACGAAGCCCAGGACACTGTCTTCTCAAATGAGTGTGTATTGGCCTAATACACTCTCCGAGGTCTTCTTTTAGGTGCCCTGCGATTGCCCGAGCTGTCCTACTAAGTAGCTCAAGGCAACCTCTGATCGAAAATTTCTAAAGTTTATGAAAAAGCTCCCCCACAACCGGAACGCTCCAAGTGCACGAGAGCAGGGAACAACTTCTCTTCTCAGGTGAGTGTGTATCTACCAAATACACTCACCGAGGTCATCTTTTATTTGATCCCGGATTGCCCGAACTTTCCTATTAAGTAGCCCAAGGCAACCACACAACCAAAATCACAATCAGAAAAAATTTGGTTCGGGTACTTCTGATACACCCGATCTAGAATCCACAGTTGATCACAAATTTCCGGATTAAATGGGCTCCTATGATCCTAGTAAGCACGCCTAATATCCTAATATGATCCTTAATTAAATGGATATTTTCCGTTTCCCAAATTGCCACAGAAGGTTTCCTCAAGTTTCTAACAAGGAGGGTTGTTAAGAGGTCTAAGTCACTCCGGAGGGTTACTTCGGAGGGTTGTTAAGACACTTGGCCCACTTCGGAGGGTTCCTTTTCACTCAATAAGGAGGGTCAATAAGAGGCTTATTGTGCTCCGGAGGGTTACCTCGGAGGGTTCTTCCAAAATTTTCAAATTTTTCAATCTCACTTAAAAGGGTCTTCCACTAGCTTCAAAAAGCGTCAAAACAAGCTAAAAGCTATATGGGGGGTTGTCTCACTTTCTTCGGAGGGTCCCGTGAAAAATTTCCACTAAGGAGGGTTGCTAAAGGGCTTAAGTCACTCCGGAGGGTTGCTCCGGAGGGTTCCGCAAAAATCAAGAAAAAGGGTGATTTTACCGCAGTAAAGCCTCCGTAAGCGGTCTACCTGACTTAAAACTAGGTTGGCTGACACGGTCAACCTTCCCAGCAGGATAAAAAGATGATTTTATAAAATTTTATGCCGCTCGGAGGGTTCCCTGTAATTTGGACCCTCCGAACCAACAAATTCTAAAAAAATTTTCTTTTCCGAGACTATCAACCCAAAAACGCTTGCGGTCCGGAAAAGTGGTCAAAAACGTCGACTTATGAGACCAAAATTATCCCGATGGGTTGGCTAGTCTTTGAGAAATCGCCAAAAACGCGTTCGTCAAAATGGCCTTTTTTCACCACCTATATAGGTTCTGAAAAACTTTTTCCGCAGTTCTCAGTGAAAGTGCCCAAAAATAACTGAAACGAGCGTAGTAGCCCTGTACGGCACTGGAATAATGCAAAAAACCGCACCAAAATTGGTTTGGAGACAAAAATGTGGCCAATAACTATCAAATTTGGACCCTCCGATTCCTTCCTTTTCCAATCTTTAAGTCGTTCGCTCTATCTACGGAGCTAATCGGAGGGTTACTCAAGAATTTTTCTGGCAGCCGAGCACGTTATGCTAGCACGCTCCTAACACAAAAAATTTTATTGCTCTAACTCTAAAAACTCAAAAACTCGATCCCCAAAACAGGTTGACAAAATTCAGAAAATTATCAAAATTTGGATCAAAAATTTTCGTTTTTCCTAACCTCTACTGAGTCTTTTCTCACGCGGTTTCTTTAGTTAGGGGGATCGAACTACGTAGCTACTCCCTATATAAAAGCTCGGATAAGTTTTATAAATAGAGATAATAACCTATTAGTAGTCGTTAAAAAATATTACTATACCCTCCTTTGCACCAAAATACCCGAATTAAGACCCTTAGCTCGGAAAATTGTAATCGATGGAGGGTACAATCGGACCGCGCCAATCGTGCCCCCCACCACTTAAGCTTTAATGAAATAAAACCCGAACGATACTAAAATTGCTTCAAAGATACCCAACAGTCGTTGTGGATGTTGTCCCTGATGTCTCTGTTGAGTGTGGAACACGTCGATCAGCTTGCCACTCTACCCTCCGGTCACCGGCAAAATCACCATTAACGTGCTTAAACACTCAAATTACACTCGAGGGAGGGTATCCAACCCTTCACCAAAACACACAATCTTTCTATCAGAAAAGATATAAATCAATCTGAAACAACAACAAATAGGAAGGTCAGATCACATCTCGTCCGGAAATAACATATAAACTGTCACTTTTTGTTTTTTACTGTTTTTGGTCTTTTTTGGATTTTTTACTGTTTTTTGTACTTTTCTATTTTTGATTAACTTTGTTTTTGGCTTTTTCTTGGTTATACGCTATTTTTGTTTGATTTTACGCTTTCTTTTTAATTGTTTTTGGTCCTGGGACCTCAGCACAAGCGGGCTCATGACTTCTCACGTAAACTTCCGGCCCCCGGAATTTTCGGTCTTAACTAAGTTAAAAAGTAAAAAAGTACTAGGCGGAGGGTACGCACTTTCCCCCTAGTACAAAAACGGTCATTAAGGCCTGTAACTCGGGCATACGCCCGGAGCGGAGGGTTCGTCGCTGAAACGCTTGCTGATCATGATGGTTTTATGCCTTTGACAGGCCCACCCAGGAGCGCCATAAAAACGTCTATGTAACATTCGCCCAAATACTACACAGCGACCGAGCGTAGAAAAAAGTACCTATTAACGACTGGCAGGCGTCAGTTACCTTAATCCTACTCGTTTTTCACCGTCTCGACCTTGCCAGTTGATTTTCTGGTCCGTCTAGGGCTAAGTAAAAAGTTACTATTTTTAGGCCATCAGTCAAACGACTTTTGATCAGCTTTCGTTTACATGCGAACACAACCACATAGCTGAGTCTCGGATCCTCAGACGGAAAGGTGGACAACTGAAGTCTCCCAATGGTTCAGACCCCAAAACTAATTTCTCAAGTCAAAACTCATTTCCTTTAATTAGGATTCATTGGTGGAAAACTTCTCGAGTTATATTCAATTGTATTTATGCTAGAGTTACTAATTGGCTTAATTACTCCAATCCTCAAGTGTGCTGCTATTTGAAAACTCAATTTAATTTTCCCGAGTGTGTTTTGTCATTGTTATGTTGAGTTAAGTCGAGTTTTTTGGTTGAACCATCTGAAATGGATCAAATTTCTACTGTCTAATAAAAAGTAACTTAACGGATTGTTCCGACCCTGTTTTTAACGGCGTTCGTGTATTTTGGGTATTTTGAGACCTAAGTATGGGGACGTTCTTATTTCTAGAGTGGGGGGATATTTTGGTTGTGGCCTTTAAGCTGTAACGGGTTTTAGTCTCATGTCGCAAGTGAACCGAATTGGCTCCGACCGTTTTGAGGTAGAAAAACACAAGAGATAGTGTCCCTGACTCTTGAGCCAATGGTTATAGGGCCTATTTTTCTTAAGCCTCATATGTGACCGAAGTATACGAATGTTACATAGTGTTTTTATGGCGCTCCTGGGTGTTTTTACGACATCATGACTACGGAGTCGAACCCACTTGACACAGCTTCGGGCTGCATGGCCATCCTAGAGTACCGGTGGCACGGTTCAGCGGGAACGTGTAAACCTTCCGGTTGTACCGTGATAGCTTTTTAAGAAAACTCGAGAAAACTTCCTGGTACGCTCTCCGAACGAGGCTTAGCTAACCGAGTAAGGGGGGGGGGGGGGGTAACTAGGGGGACAAAAACACGAGCAAAAAGACAAAAAGTGAAACAAAAAACTAAAAAAGAATAGAAAAAGGAACAAAAACTATAAAACAAAAAATGACAGTGACTTTGACACCAGATTAGTTGGATCAAACCTTTATATTAATTAAATAGTATACCCATACTGTTTTATAAGACCGATCGCTTCGATCAACCTAGCAATCTAATCCAGCAACCTCAATAAGGTGCCCGAGTGGGGGGCGTTGTTAAGGGTTTTCAGATAGCTTGCAACTTAGCTGGAAAACTAGGAGACTTGACTGGAAGAGGTGACCAGCCGAGTGGGAAAGTGGTTCACAAGGATTGAGCTGAACCACTAGGAGACTTGACTGGAAGAGGTGACCAGCCGAGTGGGAAAATGGTTCACAAGGATTGAGCCGAACCGCTAGGAGACTTGACTGGAAGAGGTGACCAGCCAAGTGGGAAGATGGTGCTGGTGACAAGTGCAGTGCACGTCAAGGAGACAACCAGCACGGAACCAGAACAACAAGAGGAGGACGCGACGGGGTGTTCTCAAGTTGGTCAAAACGGGTATCGTTAAAATCCACATTACATTGTAGGAAATAAGTGTAAAATCGGATAAGCGGAACCCCACTGTTTTGAGGAACGTTTTTACTCAAGCAGGCCTGGAAACAGGTTCTACGGTTTTCTCTCAATAGGTTTAGCACCCGGCGCTTAAGGTAAATTTAGGCTTAAGAGGGGGGCTAAAGAGGGGGGAGGTTAAAAGTGGGGCTGGTTAGGTTAGAGGTTGGCCGTTGTAAATTGTAAAAAGGGAGGACATTAAAGTAACTAATTAATCGACATCGTTGATTTACTTAGATTAGAATCTTACACGCGTCAATTATAAGAAGCGGATATCCAAAATAAGATCAAATTAAGGTAGGTACCACGGTCAGATCAGGTGGGGGGCACGGAAGCGGACCCGGACAGAAAAAACCCCATAAGATCGTTAGCAGGGGGGAGGAAAACGCGTGGCAATCAGGTACCAGACATTTTTTTGAAAAAAGGTTGACATCTGTCACCTTTGAATTTTAGGTGGGTACATCTCTCTGTTCTTCATTATTATTCCTGTTTAAATTTTTACGTTTTGGTGAAAATTTGTTATTGGTTTTTGAACGAACAGGTGATCACAAGATACCTGCGATTAAGTTGGGTTTCAACTTGCCTGAAACATCGAAAGGGAGATAAATACAGGGGGGTCCTCCTTTTCTTGCATCAAGAGATCTGTCCAGTCGCCTAGGGGCCAGAATTGATTCTAGAGACAGGTCGAAGAGTAGTCGTACTAGACTACCAGGTTCCGCACCAATGGAGGCTGAGGAGGCGATGTCGCCAATGCCTAAAAGTTCAACAGTGTCCTCGGTGGTAGTAGTGGAGAGCAGGAGGGCGGAGAGGCCGGCGGAAACAAGCCGGATGAGATACTTAGAGAAAGTGAGAGAGCTGGGCTTGGAGGATCTGGAGTGCAGGCAAGAGTTGCGGATGTTCTGGGCCTCGAGCAGCTGTCACACGAGGATTTGGGCAGGCACCAGTGTGTGGACTGGTTAAACGCTCACGAGACGCATTTCTCAAGAGCGAGAATGATGGAGACGGCCGATCTGACTGGGATTCCCACAAGATCAATCATGGGACCCACTAATTACAGACCTCTCAAGTTGCTGGGGAGTCCGGGACTCATTGTGGAGCCCCCTAAACACCAAACCAGTATTGCCAGAATCAGGCTGGCAACTCCCGCGCAGCTGAGGGTAGTAGACAAGCTACTGGATCCAAAAGAGATGGAACTGCCGGATGCTGCTTACGAAGGTGCGAGGTTGGCAGACGACCCAAGATATGGGAAACCATGCGGGAGTGCCCAATTGGCCAAGACATTGGCGATTTACGACAGGGCGGATCCAGCTGCCGCGAGGGTGATTATTGTGGCAGGATCGGGTTTCCAGGCAACGTCTCCCAAGTTGTTCTGGCCGAAAACCCTGGTATACTCGCTGCCAGGTGCTGAATTGAACCAAATGATGACCCTGGTGGTCGCAATAAAATCGGAGATGCCTTGTGAGCCAGAGCTATTGCTGTTTGCAGTGATGAATGATCACCTGCATGCGACTGGACTTCTTGAGCAACTCAAAGGTGATGAGGCGGCGCCAAAGAAAATCTGGGAGGCTATCCAGGCCTTATTTGCCGCAATGAATGAGGTCCAAGAGAATGTCACTTCCCGATTTGGATCCAAGACGAGAGTGGTCTTCACGACATCCCCCGGGTACGCGAGTATGCCTCCCGTTCTGCAGTTTGTATACGCTGTTTTGGTCTTGATAGCCGAGGGGAACGCATGGCGGATTGTGATGGCAGCCCCCAATCGAGAGTTAGAGCCGACGAACTTGAGGCTTCGTAAGTCAGAATTGGCGGCGGCGGGGGCGGGCTTGTCCCACGCGTTGCGGGGATTCTATGAATTGGCAGATATCCTCATTGTGTTGGATGAAGTCCTTCCTTCTGCTGGAGATTTCGAACTTTGCCAGACAGCTCAAGTTCAGCCCGGCTATAGGGGATGATCAGCCGATAATAGGTGACTTTACGGCTAGCCTGTGGTTCCGTAGTATGGACTTGACCATCACGAGCTCCGCCAGCAGATCAAGGGGACCAGTAATGAGAGGAAGAACGTGGCTGCGACTGAGAAGCAACTGGATGTGATGGTATACCGGTTGACGCAAGAAAGAGGCAGGTGGCCGTTTTTAACTTCAAGACTAGAGAATGCCACAGACAAGACAAGGGAAGGTGCTCCAGCTCTTGTGAAGCAGATTTGGGAGTTTCTTGAGGAACAATTGGAGGTAGCCGAGAGAAGGGAAATGACGTTGGCAAGTTTCGTCACGGCCGCAAATGAAGTCACCATCGGAGGATTCTGGAGGGAGCACGCAAAAGGCGAGCCCAGGCTAAGTAAGGATCACGAGATCTTGAGATTCTTGAGTCCTTGTTGGGGAAAAGAGTTCATGGCTGAAGTGTTTAACGCGAAAGAAACTATTTTCGGGGCATTTGTACAAGAGCTATTAAACATGCTCATAAGTCTCTTGCTAGCCCTGTACCTAGTTTACCCGAGGTACCTGTTTAACATGGGTCCAGCATACATGTTCAGCAGGGGCGTGGAAATGTTGCGAATGGATGGGTATCTGGCACTGGTGCTCCTGACCCGTGGCGAGCTGATGTCATTTCATCGGTTGATGAAATATGGGGAGCCCCTGTCGATGGGGAAGACCCACTCGAGTATAGATACCTACTCGTACAAGTGTGCGGCGGGACTAAAGACGCTGTTGGTGGAGTACCTCCTGATGCAGAATCGGCAAATGACTGGCGAGGAGAAAAACCCAAAAACTAGAGATGAGTGATGAGAGATGAATGGTGGCATGCCTCTGCTGACGGATCTATGCCTGGCAATGAGATCTGATCCAGTGGGGATCATCAGGGGACTGGAAGAGGTCGTAACTTGTATTTACGGGCCAGCGGTAACTTACGCATTTCCGGATCCTCTGGTGGTGGCCTACCGCAACTCTGTAGTACACTTGAGTTTGGTAAGCGTGTTGGATGGGACGGCACTCAACTGGTGTTGCCAAGAGGTGCTGAGGGCACAAATGATTAACACGGTACTCTTTGGGAAAGTGAAGGATGCCGAGTTGATGGTGTACATTTTCCGAGGGCAACTGCAGTGCAGGATGGGGGGAAAACGTGAGGGCCTCATTAAAACTTATCCCAAGTTCTGGAACTTGAATCTCCTGACGGCAAGTGGAAAAGAGGTCTTGAGAATCCCAGCATGGAAGAAGAGCTTCGAGTTTGTGAAAAGGGAGCTAGAGGCGATAATGGAGAAGGAAGTCTTGCCAGCGACCATTCCCGAGTTCACAACAGTCGGAAGAATGACCCTGGGAATGAATAACCCCCTAGTGGTCCCCTCTCTGTTCGCGGCGGCTGGGTATACCGCAGCGGTCTTTTTCCATACCAGTGACATAAAAATAAAATCATGGACGACCCAGGCGAAGAAGATGAGAAGCTCGATGCCTCCAAAGTTTGAGGTGCGAGAGGTCTTGAGAACGCTCGATCGGGCGGGTCTGGAACACATGTTACCAGTGTGGGACGATGGCAGGATGATTGTAGAAGAAGGGCACAACGCGCTAAAAGACGAGATGAAGTTTGCCACTAGAAAATACCGGGCGCCCTTTGGATTGGACCGAGTACAAGAAGTCAGACCCAGCGACACCTTCACTCCTGTCAGTGGGCACCCCTAGAGACAAGAGAAGCGGCCCAGTGGAAGACCGGTTTAAAAGGATACTTGAGAGAAGGAAGGCAGAGTCAGAGGAGGAAAGCATGGATGAGAGTATCAGTGAGGCAGGAGAGGAAATGGAAGTAGGGAACACGCCGGAGCCAAAACCAGCAGAGGAGGATTTCACCGCTCAAGAACTACTGAAGGACCTGAGTGGAGACGATCGGGCAGATACTGCCACACCACCTGAACTCGTCTCCCCGCAAGAACTTAGAGTTACCACTGACGAGCGACACTTCCAACATGGGAATGATACTCTTGAGTGCGGAGGAGAGCGAAAAGAACACCTTCGAAGGAAACAAGACCATGTTCCTGGAGACTCTAGACGAGAAGGCTTGGCGAGAACTCTTGAGGGAATTTAACCAGGAAACGCAAAGCGAGACCACATTAGACGGCTTTAAAGAAGAGCTGTGGAATACGGTGGTGAAGTTCGGAGAACCTGTCCTGATGGCCACCGGGCTGGATGAGAAAGCGAGGAAAGAACTGCTGAGCAAGATGGTCGAACTGAGAAGGGCACAACCGACGACCAGAGATGATGACTGTAAAGACAGCTCTACTCTGAAACCAAAAACTGTCGATAAAATAGTTGAAGGTGTAAGGGGGGATAAGGTTGGGACTAGTAATATAATTAAAAGTAGTAATATTCTTAAGGCTCGAGCAGGGGTGAGGCAAGAGTTGGAAGGGTTGGATGGAGACAAAGAGATCGAATCAGTGATGATAACGGCAACGCCCCCAAGTAGAGACGTGAGGTCTCGCAAGAGAAAGAGAGAGGCAGAGGGGTGGGGTAGTCCTTCGGCGGATGCGGTCTCTGAGAAAAACCTGAGAGTGACGGCTCCCTTGGTTCTGGCGCGGTGCAAGACTGCAGCCTACAAGAGTAGCTCCGAGCCCAGGAAACCACTCGAAGTCGAAAAAGAGATGGAGGTTTCCACCAACTCGACATCAGAAGAAGACTTCAGGCCCCAGAAGACGAACATGAAAAGACGTTCGACGAGCGGGCAGACATGGGAAATGGATGTTGGCAAAGAATGGGTCTCAAAGGAGCACCAGGCCACTGGGAAGCAAGTAACTAGCAATCCTCTTGAGAAGAATAAAGCGAGGAACACCTCCCGGCCGTGGTGGGTGGCCCTCGAGACATTGAAGGAACTGGAAGACTAAAGAAACCCGACAGTAGAGTGTCACGCAAGCGACGCAACTGGGCTAACCAGCAGAAGGCTGAGATTAACAAACTGGGATTGGGGAGCCAACTGAAGAGATCTTCGCAGAACTTGTTAAGGGATCAATTTGAAGAAGCGATGAGGACATCCTCATCGGCGTCGCCATTGATGGCGAATCCCTTCGTTAGAACCGCAGGACAGCTGATGTTCGCGTGAAACCTGGTGGAAATAGAATTAGAGACGCTGACGTCGCACGACAAGTTGAAATTGGGTGGCGAAAATCTAGAAGTGTATCAAATACTGATGCAACACATTGCAAGGGATAATTCAGGCTTGAGTCTTGCAAGGAGGAAAGATGCTACTTGTTTCTTGAGGTGGATAATGTCGGTGATGACCGATAGTACCATCCTAGCATGTCAACAAAGAGCAATCGGAAGCAAGACAGTGGAAAGGAGAACCTCGGCAGTCATCTTGAACGTATACCAGAGTACTGGGATAGAAAAGGAGGATGGTTCCAGACAGTCTCTAGAGAGCCACAGAAAGCTAGACGTTATAAGGAGATTTTACAACAAGAAGTTTGAGGAGGAACATGACGTACACCGTAACTTGGCCTCGTCAGGGGAATACTTGAAACCCAATAAGAAGGGAGAACATCAGTACGTGTCTGGAGTAATGGGGATGGCGTAAGTAGTATATGAGTGAGGTGATCAGGGGGGGGGGGGGGGGGGGGGTGTTTGCGGACACCCATGTACTAACATAGGCTATAGAGTATCCGGTCCGCACCCTATGTATTAAGATAGGCTATAGATTTTCCAATATATTAGGATAGGGAATAGGTTTCCCAATGTATTAAGATACGAGGTTTCAGATGGTAAGTTTCAGGAAAATTTTTAGCGCCCGAATTTTTTGAGCTCGATTTTGCCAATACTTGCGTTTCTTAGCTAACTTCTACGATTTGTGATATGTAAGGACTATCTTGCCTTACAAAAATTCGGTATGGTAAGTTTCAGAAGGTAGGTTTCAGAAAATTTTTTGAAATTTTTTTAAAGTTTTACTTGCAAATACTTTTTTATCTTGAAAAAACAATTTTATATTCAAAAATTGAAAAAAAACTTTTTGGATGGTAAGTTTCAGATGGTAAGTTTCGACGAAAATTAAGTTTCGATTTAGAGTATGGGATGATAAACTAATATATCACAGAATATTTTTTTCTCGAAAGAATCTTAAATGCTTATTTCATGTTATTTATTTTCCCTCTGGCTATCTGGGGAAAATTGTCAAGAGGGAATTATCTTTCACAGGTTAGTTATTCCGCTCCACGGGATATCAGGGGAATCTTGACAGCTCCTCACGGTTGATTACTTTTTTATCCTACTTAATCTTTTTTCCCCAGGTTATCTGGAGAACGGATGACAGGTTCATTACACTTGTTAATTTTAAGACTTATTTTATCTTTTTCACATAATCATCTCACTTATTTTTACCTCAACTGGTTTATTTATTCTGTCATATTTCTTGCTACAATTCATTTCAGTTCTCTTTTATCACTTTGTCTTTAATCTTTAAAAAATTCTTTGAAATTTCCAAATTTTCCTAAAAATTATCATCCAAATTTATCAATTGCTCTGCCACGGTAAAAGTTTACACTGAGAAAAACATAGTATTATATTTTTTTTGGTTCTGATGTTTTTGTGTAATGATTTTTTCATCTTTCTCAGAGTAAACTTTTAAGAAAATTATAAAATTTACTAGAAGTTGGTTACAATTTTCGTAAATTTATCTACTCTATCGTTAATTCTTTCAATTGGGGGACTACAACATCCATATTCCATCATCATTCTCCGTATTTCATCAAAGGGTTATTTGCTAAGATGCTTTTCGTAAAAAAATTAGCGAATTTAAAAAGTTAAATTACATAAATAATCAAACAATTCACTACATCGTATAGTAAAATTACTGCAAAAATTTACACTTACAAGAAAAATGAACTTTTTTATAAAATTACTGAAAAAATTCAAAACATACACATCATGAACATTATTCAAGTTCTTTTGGAAGAATTTAAAAAGGAGAAAAGCTGAATAAATTGCGTAAAAACCACACAAATTGTCAGTCTTTTGTAGCTTTCGGGGAACCATTCGTCAAAACTTTTCCGTCAAAAAGGGCATTTGATCTCTTTCTTCCCAAAGAATCTGCAAAGTAGTAGCTTTTATCCAGTCGAGCAATCATAATCCAGTGTTCTCCTCTATCATTGCTTGGGGCTGAGTTAATAATTGCAGAAGAGTATTTTGTTAGTTGAGGTACTGCATCAGAAGCGTATGATTCCATGTACTTCAACCTGAGCTCTGGAATTCTTTCAATAATTTGCAAAAGTGAAAAGTTATCCATCTTTGCAATTGTAGGCTGATTTACAGCTAAAAATGAAATTGATAGTTTGATAGTGTACTTTAGGTTAAAAAAAAGAAAGAATAATGACTTACACACATTTAGGAATTGAATCAACAAAGTCCCATACACAAGCCTTATGTAGTGGGCAAAGTTTATTGAACACTGTTTTAAAGTCTAGGTTGAAGAAGTGTCTCGGGTTTTCAACTAAACAGCATTCCTTTTCTATTTTTTCTGGATCTGTATGTCTGAAGAAAAACAATATAGTTGGTTCAGAGATAATAACTAAGAAAAGTCCCAAAAAAATTTACAATATTTTTATAAGAACCTGAAAAATCAAAAAATTAAATTTTTTTAGCGACTATTCCGAATTTGTCAATTTGAATGTTTGAAAGTCTTTCTCCTAAGACTAACACTTCCGTTACTTGCTCCAAGGGAATTGGAAAAACATTTCTAATCTCAAGCTTTCTCCACTAAATTCTGGATAATGCAAGTGTTCAGCGGCATCTTGTAGTGAAGTCAAGTCGAAAACTAGAAAATAGTGATTTTGAAAATCTTCCATAGGAACACCTGGAAAATCTTCGTTAAACTGCATTGCTTTCATTGTTGTAACATAGGGTCGACTAGGAGAAGTTGTATCTAATGAAATAATTGCTCTTCCACCCCGAATAATTCTAAGCTCTCTCAAATGAAATTGTTGATAATTGAAAGGATTTTCATGAAAAGATCCCGCAACAGCCGATTTTGTATTTTTTTTGCAACAGCTATTCTTCTGATTGGGGCATTATTGAAAACAATTTCCTGAATAAACTGATTTTGACGAGGTGGAATGATAAAGGTTCTTGCTATAGTTTCCATGTAATTGTAATGAGCAGGTTCCCTTTCCAGATTCCATTGCAAATATTGATGATTAGGTTAAGCTACTAAAATTCTTCTTGTAAACAGTGAACAATCAACTATTTTCAGACTGACATTTGGATTATCAGATAACATGTAAAAATTAGGTCTAGCTCGAATAAGTTTAATTCGAACTTTGGTATTTGGTAGCAACAGTTTTTCGCAAGTAAACAAATCAAGGGCGAGCCTCCCGTAGAGTGAAAAAGTTTTCCCTGTTCCCAAGGAATTTGCTCTATCAATGAATGGATACATATCAAATGCATCAGGATTTTCTTCAAAACTGTATCCATGACAAGCAAGAATTCCCTTATTACTCACTGCTGACGAGTTGAATTCGTTCGATATCTGTGCCTTATGAGGTTATAACCCATTGTCATTTTAAAACATTGTATTGTTAAAATAAACTTCACAGTTGGAGAATAGAGAATGTAGTAGATTGTTTACATAAGTTAAGTAAGTTTGTGGTTCCTCATCTGAATCTTCCTCCGATTTTGCTTTATGTTCTGCTTTTTCTTTTTTGAAAGCATCAAACAATCTTCCTTTGAATAGTTGAAGCTTTAAGCTAAGATGGGTATCACGCATATCCAAGTAGAGATTACGATCCGTTTCAAATTCAAACTCAATACTGCTTTCAACCAGAGAAGTACTGGCGAATACCTCTTGTGTGTAAGATGACATAATTGTTTCCAAAACTGGGACTTTATCAAAAATCTCCAAAGAAGAATTTGTAAACGCTCCGTACCGATAATGACTACTTTGATTCACACTCATTTTATCTTGTCAAAAATGTTTTTGCGAGAGCGAATGATTTTTGAACTAATTTTTTGAGAAATGGCTTTTCTTGTTCTACGCTTGGATTTCTTTCTTCCACCTCCCAATTGTTTTAGAACTGCTTTTCTTCCAACATTTTTTGCAAATGTTTTGAGTTTTTTCGTCCACTGACATTTTCTCCAATCTCTGGAGCAGCAATTCCAAATAAATCTGCTCCGATTCTTTTGCAGCTGGGACTATATATTTTTAAGAAAGGGAATTACAGTTCTCCCAAGAGTTTGTGCAAGAGCACCAAAACCTCTTCCACGCTGTCTTGCAAGTCCACGAAAAATTGAAACATTAGCTGAATTTTGAGAAACCATTTCGTATGAAGTATAAATCAAAAATGACTATACGAAATCTTGCGAAACAAGAGGACAACTCGTGTAATTCCTACGGACACAAAAGGAATTTTTTCACCTGTAGTATCCCTTAGTTCTATTTTTATGCTGTGGAAAGAGTTTTTTAAAAAATTTTTAAATTGTAGATTTGTGAAGGATTGATAGTTCATGTACTGTCCTGTAGATATTATGTCTCCATTTTTTACTTTGAAAATGAAAGGAATACAGTAATGGAGTTTTTGTATCGCCTACTTTATTATATTCTATAATATCCCTAAAAATCATTAAGAAATGTATTCTTATAATGTCGTAAGAATACTGAGGATAATGTGGTCCTTTTCCTTTCATTATAACACCTGTCTGATTTTGTTCTAAATCACAACCAAAAATAAGTCTCAAATTAGCACTTTGAATTATAAACACTGATTGATCCTCAGGTAAAGGAATGGCAACTTTTTGTGTAATCTTATCTACTGATAAATAAATTCCGTTATATTCATATTTTTGTGCGCCTATACATTTTCGAACTTTGTCATTCATGGCTACAACTAAATCAACAATACTTGGATACAATCCAGGTTCAACATGCATCGGTTGAATCTTTCTTTTTTCCTCAGGACTTTCTGGTCCATCTACGAAAGTAAACTTTCCCTCTGTAACGTTTTGGTACAAAGAAGGGTACGTTATTTCTGAAATAGCAACCTCCCATTCTCCTTTTAAATGTATTTGTTCCGGTAGAAAACTTGTAAAGAAACTAAGACTGTTATTCGGACAACAATTAAAAGAAGCATTAGAAACTAGCTCAAAAGTAAAATAATCCATCACAACTGATCGATAGAAACTCAATTTAAAAAATGGCATTCCACTATTCTGAACATTTTCTCAGCTCTTTTTCATAAAATTTTCCCAGAATTTCTTCTTTTTCGAGATCTTTGATGATATATGTTGGAGGTTTTTTTGTAGATATTGCCGAAATTTCAAAATTTTTATCTGTAAACTGTGGCTTGTATCCTTTTCGGAACGGAATATCATTTTTCGAAATTCTAACTCTATCACTATTTTTGAATTTCGGTTTAGTATATTTCTTGAATGATTTGTTATACAAAATTGATAAAAAATCACTGTTTTTCTTATCTCTGGGAGATTTTCCAATTGATCGATTTTTGCGGCAGTTCAATGTAGAAACAAATTTCTGCAATTTGGGGACAAATTTTTCACCATGATCTTCAATGTAACGATATATTATATGTTTTAAAGATTGAATTGCTCTCTCTGCAAATGCAGCTTTTGTTTCACTCATTGTTGAGTAAACTTCAATGTCTTTCTCCTTGCAAAACTTTTTAAAAGTTCCCCCATATTCTGTTCCTTTATCAACCCAAAGTTTTCAGGAGTGTTTTTTCGAGAAATCATTTTTCTAAAAGCTTGTAAAGTGTCTTTGGCATACTTTGTTTTCATTGTTTGAACTCTGACAAATCTCGAAAAGATATCTACCGCAACTAATAAATATTTGACTCCATTGTTTTGACTAGCTAACTTGTCTACAAAAGCCAAGTCCATACACCAGATTTCATTGATATATTTAGAAAACGCTTGATGTCTTCGGAAAGACCTGATTGGTGGACCAAATTTTGTATACGATGTCTTGGTTTGTAAAAACTTTTCTACTCTCTTTTTTGATAAACCACTCGCTTTACTCAAGTTTTGAATAGAACCGTACGCAGCTCTGCCCCTAGAATACAATCTGTTTAGTCTTACCTTTTCAGATTTTGAAAGGGATCCAAGTTCCTCTATCTTTTGCTTTGGCAAGCTTAGGAGGAAGTTGAGTTGCTTCCAAAATAAGAAAGTAAATATCTGGAAAATCGGTATTTTTTCGCTTTAGTGTACACACAAAGTCTACAATAGATTCTTTTGTATCTCGATTATCTAATATAATATTTCTGACTGGCTGAGTTTAATTCTGGGAGAATTCAAAATTAAATCAATAATATGCTTATTGTTGCTCGTTTTCAACCTCGCATTTACAGCACTGTAAACAGAATCAAAATTTTTTGGTACAATCTCCTCTTTTTTTTGCTTTTGTTCCAATTTTTGTTTTCTTGGAAGTGTACTTTGTGAATGATAAACTGAGTACGGAATTAAAACGAACTGTTCCATACTATGTCAATCGTTTAATGACAAAAGGGGTGATGATAGATATCAATTGTAACCCTTTAGTTGAACTTAAAATAGTTCTTCTTTTGTGTAGAGGAGTTCATTTTTTGTGTTAGTTCTGAAATTTCTTTTTGATATTTTACTACGTCTTCTTTCCGAAGATCTCGAAGCTCTCCTCTTAATAGGTTTACTAAACACTCGCTCAGAAATTGAATGAAATTTTTTGGGCAATTGAGAATGAATTGTTTTCGAAGCCTTAGGGAAAATTTTTGAAATATTGGGAGAATAGAGACGTATTGTGTACTCATCGTCCAAAAACTTTGTCTCTATTCCAGCTGGTAAGTAAAATTTTGTTGGAACTGAGCCACTTGTTCTCCTAATTGAGTGCAATACCTAATTGAATCAACTGTTTTTGGGGTTAAATCAATACGTAAATGACCATAAGGAACGGATGTTGCATCTTGATACCACTCTTTCAATTGAGATCCTAGACCTAGTTGTTGACTTAATGTATTGAATTGTAAAACATCCCTCGGTGACTTGAACAAGACTATGTGTGTATTTTGTAACTCTATATCTCATCCTAATTTGCTTTGATGAAATAAATTGTGTTTGATATATATTGTATTCAGACCCCTGTGTCTCCCCGCAGTAGCAATTTTTACAAATTGGTTGGAGTTTGAAATTTCTTCACAAGAATCATCAAATATAAGCAAATACTTAATTCCATTATTGGGGAGATTTTCAATCAAGTCAAAATCTACTCCTTGGATAATTTTAAGGTTTTTTCTTTGCATTTGACTATAACGAGGTTGATAATGTTGACAAAAATAAAAATTTTTGTTCAATGCTGGTTGAAAAGTACCAATTTTCAACCAATCAAAAATAAGATGAGATTTTCCAGATCCACTTGGTCCAACTAGGGAAATAAAAGTTCGTTCTTTGGTAGATATTATTTTATTCATAGCTTTGGAGAAGACAGAATATAACCGACTGTACTTGATAAAATGGCTACCCAAACTGTTGTTTCTTCACATGTTGTGGATAACATAATTCGAACGATTGCACATACTAGCATCAAAACTATAACAAAAAATTGGCACAAAAAAACTAAAAGAGATCTATTACATGTACGTCCAAATAACTTCCATGATTTTCGTTCATGATTTTCTTCATCAAAAACAAAGTTTCCTAAATTTACGGGCTTGTCACATTGATCGATCATCTTAACTCTAAAAAGAAAAAGTTGACAATGAAATTTAATGAAAGTTTGAAAATGGTAGTACATTAAGAGTAATATAATTTACATTTTGTTTAAAAAATATCGAGTCCATGTTCCGTATGCAAATGCTTTTCTTTCTGCAGAGTGAAGAGTTTTTGCATGACGAAATGGGTAGTTGCTACACCTCCAATCATATTCTTCATCTTTGATTATCAAAAAGTGAACTTTAGGGCAAGCGTAGTCATCCAAATTAAAAATTTTTGTTTCCAAAAATTCTGATAGATTCTTACATTTTTCATAACCTTTTGCAAAATCTTCCGTGTCTGTGGCTTCTAGATTTTTCGATATTTTTTGAAGTTCAGTATAGTTTTTGTAACCACTGCTCTTATTGATTCCATGAAGATGCTGTGTACACCAAAAAGATTGGGATGTTGTTTTGAATTTTTTGGGAGGAAGAAGGAATATCCTTCTGTTTGTCCATCCTTATAAACTCCTAATTCTTTCACTATATTGCGTTCGATACATTCAATATCCAAAACAACTAGACTCATTCTGTTAACTGATTTCTCTGGAGTTTTTTGTTTAAAATGCTTAACAATCAAATAATGCATATACTGATGAAGCAAATATTTTTTATCATATAAACAGAAAAATAATCCAGTCACGTGACCAAGAAAGCATGAATTTGGGAGACTAGGTGCAACATAACAATACCCAGGACCTTTTTTTGTAGCAGATTTCACAAATCCATCAGAGTCATGTAGAATTGCATGTAGTCTAAAAATTTTGGAGTTTGCAAAAAAGTAATCCATACAGGAATTTCCGTATCCAATTAGTCCTCCAAATAGAAATTTGTGGTCCATTTCTTTTAAATTTATGTCCGGGTCCAAAACAATACAGGTACAATGAAATAAATTTTTTCTTTTTGTATTTGATGAGAAATCTTGACTAATAATCTCAAAAACTCTTAGAATTTCATTCAATTTCTGTACGTTCATTTTCTAAAGTGCATTCGTCAATAATGATAAGATTTTTTGAAGGTCTCTACATAACCTAGTAATGAAGGAAGCATATCAATTAATTTATCATTTTTTCTCTTTGTAGTTGTAAAGATTGATGATTTTTCCATTGATTTCCATTTCTACGATATTCTACAAGATCTATTTTTTTTGGTATCAGATCGGTATCCTATGGGAATTTTTCTTCTACCATTATGCAGAGTCCACTCAAAGTGAGATATTTGTGAGTCTACGTCCAAATTTTGCAATTTTGATAAATTTTGAGTAAATTTCTTGAAAAACCAATATTCCAACTCATACTGTTCAACACCAATACTAAATGAAAAATGATTTTGAGGATAAATAGTTAAATTACAAGACAAAAAACAAAAATAACACAAATTATTGTACATTACAGTTTTCAACAAACATAAAGTCTCTCAAAATTTGGGACAGTTCTTTGAAAACGTTCAAAGTATAGTTGACATAGGCAACTTGTTTCATTGCTTCATTCAATTTTGCGGTGAACAGTCGAATCTGAATGTAGGGAGGTTTGTTAATATTGTACCTCTTGATCATGACACAAACTTATCTTCTATTGTATGTTGCTATGTCATACACTTTGTTGCAGTTGTCAAGCTCCTGATCCATAGTTGACTCTTTGTCAGAAGTGAGTTCCAATATAGGAACGAGTCCAAGGTTTTCAGCATCGTGAATAACAGTATTTCTAATTGCTGAGATTGCTTCTCCTTCTTTTTCACCAAGATAGACTTGCTGTCTTTTTTCGAGTTGTCCCAACTCATTTTTCTTGAATAGTTGAAAGCAGGGTTCAAAATAAGTTTTCCTTTTGTAGGATTTTTGGGACCAAGCAAATCTCCCAATTCTTGTTTGGTTTTTTGAGAATTCAATGTACTTGGGACTTGTGTCTTTTCTTGAGTACATTTTTGAAGAACAGACTGATCAGATCAAGAGAAATGAGAGAAATGATTTTGAGATTAAATGAAATTGGAAGTAAACAATATGAGTCATTCACTGAACCATAAAAGGAAATAGAACTATTATTGGAATTTTTGAGTGAAATTTCCAAATATGGAATTGTGTAGGTGTTAGTGTTCCTATATAAATCCACAATTCTCAGCAAAAATCATCGTTTCAGATGGCTGCAGCTATCTGTCAAGCTCTTCCCAGCTTTTATTCAGAGTATTGTCAAAAATCGCTTTTTATTTCCATTTCCAGTGATTTTTACGAAAAATATATAGTAACCAATAATTTTTGTGTCTCTACCCACAATTCTTACTGTTCTTTGGAAAATTGTAAATTCCACATACTTCTGATTGGTTCATCTTTCGATCAAATTTTACAACGATTGGATAATTTTCATTTCACATACCAAAATATCGATTGTCTTTACACTCTGTACAAATTTTCAATCAACTTGACCGCGCTGTTCATCACAATTTGAAATGGAAAGGAGCAGAAAAAACGCCAAGTGTTGCAAAGAAAAGACTGTTACGCAAAAAAAAATTCAAACGTCACCATTTATGTTCTAACCAGAAACTAGTTTCCACGCAAACTATTGGTTCAGCTTTTCTAGAAAGAGTTCGTAAAGTACAAAATTCAAAATATGAACATGATTTGATTTTAAAAAATGACTGTTTAATTGATGGTTATATGGTTATGGATTTGTACATAGTGATCATGTCAATTTTTCAATAAAAAACTTCTGATATTCCATCTATTTTCACTCATTTGTTTACAAAGTTAACATTAATTACCAAAAAAAAAATCACCGTTTTCAAAAACAATTGCAAAAAAATTTTCAAACATGTAAAAAAGATGTAATATTTCTTTTGATTTTCAAAAAGTTGCAAAAAGCATTTCAATTTTTTTAACAAGTTGTAAAAAGTGTTTCAATTTTTTTGACATAATGCGAAAAGTGTTTCAACTTTTTTGAGAAGATTCGAAAAGTGTTTGACTTTTTTTAACAAGATGCGAAAAGTGTTTCACTTTTTCAATAAAAATGCGAAAAAAGTTTCAATTTTTTCAACAAAAAGCTAAAAGTGTTTTACTTTTTTCGATAAAATGCGAAAAGTGTTTCAATTTTTTCGACAAAATGCGAAAAGTGTTTTACTTTTTTCGATACAATGCGAAAAGTGTTTCAATTTTTTCGACAAAATGCGAAAAAATATTACTTTTTTCGATAAAATGTGAAAAGTATTTTAATTTTTTCGACAAAATGCGAAAAGTGATTTACTGTTTTCAACAAAATGCGAAAAGTGTTTCAATTTTTTCTACAAAAGGCTAAAAGTGTGTACAAGATGCTTTATCGATTAGGTAACTTTTTACTTGTGTACAGTTTTTCTAGTGTTTTTCCGAATTTTTGTGCAAAATTTAATCAAATTTTTTAACATGTATGCGAGTTCGGAGCACTTAACTCAGTTCTAATTGTTTTTCAATGGTTTACCTTGAACCTCTCATCTATTCTGATAATTAAAATGAAATTGAAGAAATTAATTTCAGAAAACGAACAACCAAACAACCTTTATTTACAAAAACAATTAATCAAAGAGCTGTCGAGCAGCAGAAGAGTTCTGGAGGTTCTCTATGGAACGCAGAGCTGGACGATGTTCCTTTGCTGGTGATTGTTGTGGAGCAGTGTTTTGAGGCGTCATTGTTTCTGAGAATCCCTCATCTTCATCTATTGTGATGGGGTTTTCGACTGATCCTTCCTCCTCCTCAGGAAAGAGGAAGTCGTCGACTGGTTGAGCCACAAATCTTGAGTCCGGAATCTCGGGATAGTTCATTCCCACATGATCAGAAACTTCTCCCATCATTTGCATTGTTCCAAGTTGGTTCTCTGTGATGGGAACTTGCATCATATGATGTTCGTTGAAATCCTTTCGCATCACTTCCACCATGTGCCAGACTTGGATTGGGATATCCATTCCTGCCAGAAAAACTCCAGAGACTGTTTCTCGCACTACAGGAGAAAATTCAGGAGAAAATTCTAGAGAGTACATGAGGTTGCTGTTTTGCACTGAGAAGATCATTTTGAGCAACAAATTGAGTACAAGAGTAAAAATAAGAAAGAGTTGAGAGAGGGGTAGATGACCGAAGATAAGTTGAAATTAAGATATTTAGAGCTGAGAGAGCAGGTAGTTGACGGTAGTTAAGTTGAAAATAAAATGATTTTTAGGTAGGAGTTAGGGGTACCTTCAACTCGAATGTGTGGGTTTAACCAATCAGAATTGATTTTCCTTATTTGGATTGTAGTCGTGTCTAATCAGATTTCAGCTTCCTTTTATGGGATTCTTGGATAAAAGTCGTGTCCAATCGGAAACAAAGCTCCATTTTGGGTATTGTCGTTTCCAGTCACAAAAAAGTTCATTTTTGTTCTAGTTGTCGTATCCAATCAGAAGACCCTTTTAAGGACTTAAATCTTCCAAATAAGTAAAAATATACACAAAAGCAATTGCAAAAATAAATGACCAAAAGTTGTTTGCAGTAAAAATAAGAAATATTGCTGATATAAGTAACAAAAAAAAGAAAATTAATAAAAGTAACATCTCTACAATTTTTTTCATCAAGTTAATTGAATTTTTTATATGTAATCAATGAGAAATTGCTGATTTTCAAGTAGATAGTCAAGTTCTTTAATTTTTATGTAAATTTGGGAGGATAACTCAAAGTTGACGAATTTTTTAAAGCAGACTTCTGGAAATCTGATTCCAAACCGAATCAAGCAGGATTTTGAACTTTGAAAATCTTTAAAAAAATGAAAGAATAAAGAACTTTGCTGAGGTGTTTTTACAAATTTGGGTTTTGGATAGGGGATAAAAAGAGTTTTTGATATTTTATCGTACGACTTTTTGATCTATTTCAAATTCTCGAGAATAAACAAAATTTCTTTCCTTGTGAGGTGTAATTCAGCTGTAACTTTAAAACTTTGATACGCAATATGTGAATCAAAAGTAAACTTTTTGATTGAAGAAGTTTCTCTGAAGAGACCTTTACTTAGTCGGATAACTCTATTTTGTACAATAAAGACGTCAAAAAAGGAAGCTCAAATGTTTGTTGATAGACATTTTTCAAATAATGATCAAGGTTTGTTTTTTAAATCTTAAACAGTTCACTTTTAGAAAATGCTGAATTCTGATTGGTTGATTTCCAACAAACAGTGTTTTAAAAAATTACTCAATTCTGATTGGTTGATTTTCTCTAATAAAAAGCAAAAAAAATTATTTCATTCTGATTTTTTTTACGTTAAAAGCAACTGCTCTATACTTTGTATAACTACTTGAAATAAGTTTCAAATATTTTTAACAATTCAAAGTAAGTAAAAATTATTTTTATTAATTTTTTCGGAACATTTTAAATCTCCCAATTTTGTATGATGCCAGCACTCAACAGGAATGAGAAAGTGAAATGCGAGGATTGTGGTAAAGAGTACAGGAGGGCCGATACGGCTCGACATCGCAAAAGCTGTCAAGCAGGGATTATTTCTTGTCATGATTGTAAGTATTTCACTTACAATAAACAAGAAATGAATAATCACGTGGCCAAAAAACATGCTCAATCAACTTCCAAGCAATCAACGGTTTGTTCGTCTTTCGAGCAGGAGTTTCCGAGTTACTACTCGCTCCAACAACACCGGAGAAAAGAACATAGAGCGAAACAGCGGAAATCAAGTGATACGATGGCAGACTTGAACAAGATAGTGCAAGAGGAAGGGGATGATGGAGACAAACTCAAAGAGGAGTTGAGTGCTTGTCAACACTTCCTGGTTGACACTGAGATGGAGAATAGGAGGCATAAGGTATTTAACTTTCAAATGTCAAAATTAGATACCAAGATTATCAACGAGAAGCTTGAAGAAGTCTTCAACAAGCAGGATTCCGCTGCAAAAATCAATATTGCTCTTGGATTTGTTTTCCGTAATGTCGAAACGGGAGAATATCGGTATTATTTGCACACGAAAACAATACTTTGTTCGAAAAATCGCATTTACTGTGTACGAAAGCCGATTTGATTTCAATTCAGGGAAAAGTTAAAAAGTTTGATATCGTTGAGCAATGCACCCAAGAACGTCAGAACACAAAGTGGAGGTTCAAGTTGATCACAAATGTCACTGTTTTTGCTGCACTACTGAAAAACATTCCAATGGGATGTCCAGACTCTGTGTTGCCTGAACCTTTACTGAAAAATCATTCAGTAAACTGTCTTTTATCGGATAAGGATAAACAACCATACAAAGATCATCTTTGTCTTTTCCGTGCATTAACAATGTATTTGCATGATCATAGTAGACTCGATACTCATACATCTCAACTATTTACATAGTTTATATCTAAATCTGGATACGATCCGAAGAACTTTCTCGGAGTTGCCATTGATGATTTACCTCTTGTAGAGGAAATAGTTGAACGAAACATATTCAATTACAATTTTGACATTCAAGAAGGAGAATATGTTGGAGAATTAGCGAGGCGAAGTATTGGAAAATTTAAAAAACCGTTAAATTACTAAGATTCAACAACCATATCGTTCACACGAATGATATTGAATCCTTCTTCAAGTGTTTTCGATGTCCTAGCTGTGACTGTTTCTTCAACAGATCAGACAATTTCAACCGACATCTTCTAACTTGTAAAGATCGAGTGCGACATATTTATTCCAAAAATGCGTACACACTACGGGAAACAATATTCGAGAAATTGGATGGCTTCAACATTCCCTACACTGAAGATCAGAAATTGTTTAGCAATGTTGCAGTTTTTGACTTCGAATCGATTTGTGTTCCCACAGAAGAATTGAAAGCAACTGAAACAACTACTTGGATTGGAAAACATGTCCCTATTTCCGTCTCAATATCTTCAAATCTGCAAGATGCTCCATTTTTCTTGTGTGAAAAAGATCCAGAACTTCTAATAATAGCTTTTGTTTCCAGCTTGGAACTTCTGGCTGAAAAAAGTAAATTACAAATGAGAACCAAGTTACAAGAAATCGAAAACACTGTCAATGATCGAGTCAAAAAGATCTTTGATAAACTTAATGCTGGAATTTTAACTAAAAGACTATAAGTTTTCGATTATGAAGATGATTGTGTTGAGGATGGCGACGAAGATGACATGTCGACACAATTCTGAAGAGTTCAAAAAAATCAGCTGATGGACTTGAAACAGCATTTAGAACGCTATGTTAATACCTTACCGATGTTCGGTTTCAATATTGGCAGATACGATCTGAACCTTATCAAATCTTATTTGATTCCATACCTTATATGTGATAAAGAAATCGAACCGACAGTCATTAAAAAAGCAAATGATTTCATATCATTCAAATTTGGAGATGTTCAATTTTTGGACATATTGAAATTTCTTGGAGGTGCAACAACATTGGATTTGTTTCTTAAAGCCTATAAAGCAAGTGAAACCAAAGGATTTTTCCCTTATGAATGATTTGACAGTCCAGACAAGCTCGACTATACGGAATTGCTTTCATATGAAGCCTATTTTAGCAAACTGAGAAATCACAACCCTCTCGAGAAAGATTTCAATGATTACCAAAAACTGCTTAATGGAGGACTTGATCAAAAAAGTGCGCTGAAAAAGTTACGTACTTAATCAGTTCCACCAACAGGTTTTGAAAATTGCTCTCATTTGAAAAGCATCTGGGAACAACAAAGCATGATTACTTTCAAAGACTTCTTACGATGGTACAACAACAGAGATGTTGTTCCTACTCTTGGAGCTATGCAAAAAATGATAGATTTTTACCATGATAAAGGAATTGACATGCTGAAACTGAGCTGCACGCTTCCAAATCTTGCAAATATCTGCTTACACAAGTCGACAAATCACAAATTTTACCCGTTCTTTGAAGGAGATGAAGATTTATGTGAGAAAATTAGAGAAGACATGACTGGTGCTCCATCAATAGTTTTTACGCGAAAAGCTGTTGTCGATCAAACTTATATTCGTAACTCGTCAAATAATTGTAAGACAATAGTTGGAATTGACGCTAGCCAATTATATCCATTCTCAATGTGTCAAGAGATGCCAACCGGACTTTACACAAGATGGGAGTATGACTCTGAAACTGATCGTTTTAAAGCTAGAAATAACAGAACAAGAAATTTCGAGAACATGGTTATGTCCTTCTATCAAGAATGGGGACCAGAGTGTAAAATTCAGAGTACCGGAAAGCAGAAGAAAATTGACTGTTTTCATGTTGATGGTTACTGCGATCACTGTAAAACAGTATTTGAAGCTATGGGTTGCTACTATCATTTCTGCTCATGTCAAGAAACCCGTCCATCGTTGTCAGAACAAGATATTGAAAGGGGAAATAAGAAGAGAGAAATGGATGAGTTGAGACGAGAGTACATAAAAGAAAGAGGTTACAAAATTCAAGAATTGTGGGAGTGTGAGTGTAGTGGGAGCATTTCAAAACAGATTCGTCAATCAAGAATCATGTCAAGACAAATTTTCCTTACAAAAAACATCTGTCTACTGATTCTTTACTTGAAAAAATAAAGAACAGATCTCTTTTTGGTTATGTGCAATGCAATTTAATAGTTCCTGACAAGTTGAAGCCTACATTTTCAAATTTTCCTCCAGTATTCAAAAACATTGACGTCTCCCGAAACGATATTGGAGAAAACATTAAAAACTATGCCGAAGAAAACGATTTGCTGAAAAACCCACAACAAATGTTGATTTCCAGTTTTAAATTAGAAAATGGTACAATCATCACACCTCTTCTTAACTTCTATCTAAGTCTTGGACTTCAATGTACAAAAATTTATCGATTTGTTTAGGACACACCCAGGAAATGTTTCAACAAATTTGTTCAATCTGTTGTTGATGCTCGACGGGAAGGAGACGAGAATCCACATTCTGGAGTTGTTGCTGAGACGATGAAGCTTCTGGGTAACAGTTCGTACGGTTATCAAATTATGAACAGATCCAGACACACGATAACCAAATATCTCGGCGATGAAAAGACACACAAAGCAATAAATGAGAAGTTTTTCAAGCGATTGAATGTTTTGAAAAAGGACTTATATGAAGTAGAACTATTGAAGTCAACAATTGAACATAGAGAACCAATTATTGTAGGTTTTTTCATTCTTCAATACGCCAAACTTAGAATGTTGGAGTTATACTACAACTTCTTCCACAAGTATTGCGATGAGAATAAATTCGAGGAGTTGGAGATGGATACGGACTCTTTGTATCTAGCATTAGCAGAAGATAACCTGGACGATTGTATATTACCAGAGAAGAAATCTCAGTGGACACTTATTCGTTGAAATGATTGTAGAGATGACTTTATAGCTGATGCAGATAAGAATTTTTTTCCACGTACATGCTGCGCTGTTCACAAAAAGCATGACAAACGAGAACCTGGATTATTCAAAGAAGAATTTCGCTTTAGTGAAATGTTGTGCCTGTGCAGCAAGACGTATTGCTGCTATGATAGTAAGAGCGAAAATTCAAATTTAGCAGGAAAGGGCTCAACAAAAGAACGCTAGAAGACACTGGGGATAGACCAATGTCTAAATACAGACGAATTCTTGACGAAGCTGTAAATTTGAAGTCGACCAATCGCGGATTCAAAACCTCCAACCATTTAGTTGGAACATATGAACAAACTAAAAAAGGACTCAGTTACTTTTACCCGAAAAGGGAGGTACTTGATGTTGGAATACAAACTAAGCCATTAAATTTGTAAGTTTAACTTATAAACTGTAGTAAAACTTTATACCATACAATGACTTATATGTTATTCAAATTTTCAACTCTAATATAACAATTTAAAGTAACTTAATTTTTTTTCTGAAAAACTTTTTTTCTGCTTTGAAGCTTCAGTTAGGTTTCAGAATAGTTTCAAACACTTTCAATTTAAACTCTAATGGTTTAAAAGAAAACAAAAATCATATCTTAAAACAATGAAAAAATCTAAAACCTATCGCATTGGTGTAGAGAATCTTAAAAAATTCGGGCACCAAAATTTTTTCTGAAACTTGCCATCTGAAACCTCGTATCTTAATACATTGGGAAACCTATTCCCTATCCTAATACATTGGAAAATCTATAGCCTATGTTAATACATGGGGGTCCGCACCCACCCCCCCTGATCACCTCACTCATTTTGGTGTTGTTGCTGAGACGATGAAGCTTCTCGGTAACAGTTCGTACGGTTATCAAATTATGGACAGATCCAGACACACGATAACCAAATATCTCGGGGATGAGAAGACACACAAAGTAATAAATGAGAAGTTTTTCAAGCGATTGAATGTTTTGAAAAAGGACTTATGTGAAGTAGAACTATTGAAGTCAACAAATGAACATTGAGAACCAATTATTGTAGGTTTTTTCATTCTTCAATACGCCAAACTTAGAATGTTGGAGTTATACTACAACTTCTTCCACAAGTATTGCGATGAGAATAAATTCGAGGAGTTGGAGATGGCTACGGACTCTTTGTATCTAGCATTAGCAGAAGATAACCTGGACGATTGTATATTACCAGAGAAGAACGCTCAGTGGACACTTATTGGTCGAAATGATTGTAGAGATGACTTTATAGCTGATGCAGATAAGAATTTTTTTCCACATACATGCTGCGCTGTTCACAAAAAGCATGACAAACGAGAACCTGGATTATTCAAAGAAGAATTTCGCTTTACTGAAATGTTGTGCCTGTGCAGCAAGACGTATTGCTGTTATGATAGTAAGAGCGACAAATTCAAATTTAGCAGCAAAGGGCTCAACAAAAGAACGCTAGAAGACACTGGGGATGGACCAATGACTAAATACAGACGAATTCTTGACGAAGCTGTAAATTTGAAGTCGACCAATCGCGGATTCAAAACCTCCAACCATTTAGTTGGAACATATTAACAAACTAAAAAAGGACTCAGTTACTTTTACCCGAAAAGGGAGGTACTTGATGATGGAATACAAACTAAGCCATTAAATTTGTAAGTTTAACTTATAAACTGTAGTAAAATTTTATACCATACAATGATTTATATGTTATTCAAATTTTCAACTCTAATATAACAATTTAAAGTAATTTAATTTTTTTTCTGCTTTGAAGCTTCAGTTAGGTTTCAGAATAGTTTCAGACACTTTCAGTTTAAACTCTAATGGTTTAAAAGAAAATAAAAATCATATCTTAAAACAATGAAAAAATCTAAAACCTATCGCATTGGTGTAGAGAATCTTAAAAAATTCGGGCACCAAAATTTTTTTCTGAAACTTGCCATCTGAAACCTTGTATCTTAATACATTGGGAAACCTATTCCCTATCCTAATACATTGGAAAATCTATAGCCTATCTTAATACATAGGGTGCGGACCGGATACTCTATAGCCTATGTTCATACATGGGGGTCCGCACCCACCCCCCCTGATCACCTCACTCATATACTACTGGCGTACAACCCTTTCTTGGACTCGGAAGCCGGAGGCGCTCGTAGGATTCACGAGGTAGCGGAGCTACTAAAGTTTTGGACAGAGAAGATAGTGGAAATAGACACAGTAGAGAGGGAGAGAGACCGAGCTTGGGCTTGATTCTCGAGAAAACACCAGAGGTGATAAGCGTACCGCGCTCAAGTGAAAGAGTTGAGCTGAAGATGGGTAATGGGAACGGCATGTTATTCACGAATCTGGGAGTGGTGTGGAAATTGTTAAGACCCTCCTGGTGCCCACATCCCCACGCGAGCCTGATCGAGGAAGTCACGGAGCGAGTGAGGTTAGCACCGACGGAAGATGAAGATCTAGCAACATTGGGTATAGTGCACAAGCTGGGCTTACCTCAGGTGAAGGAGTCAGGCAAAAAGACGAATAAACTAGGGTCGGCAAAGAAGATAGAGCCGGATAGTTGTCTTGATTCGACGTGTGGGAGTGGAGAGCACACCTGTGATGGACGGTCATGCGTTAGGATACAATCTTTTCAAAAAGAAGATCTAGTCACTTGGTTTGAAGACATCACAGAGAGGTAGAAGAGTGAAGTACATATAGTGGCTGAGTCTTACGCGAGTAGCACGGTAAACATAGCAACAGCTCTGGGATTCTTCTCAAGGATATGCAGTCTGCAGTCACTGGAGAGGCTAGAGTCTGAACATCATTTGGTGACAGCGTTGAGCGTGGAGTCATGGCCTGGGGTGTTGTAGGTGACTCAGAAACACATCAGGAGCTGGAAGGTCGGTCTTGAGGCGGAAGTGGGATTTCCTATGAGCGAAGCCTATGGTCTGCCATTAAATGCGAAGCCCCTAGTAGGGTCAGTGATGACCAACCTGTGCGGCAGCCACTACCGACTGCACATGGCGATGGTAGAGGTATCCAGCCAAAGGATATTAGTGGACAAGGCCTTCTCGGTGCCCAAGTGTGTAAGATTGGCTTGGATGTCGCATCACTCACACAAGCTATTGAGAAAAATCCGAGGAACAGTGCCGAGAGAAAAGAGGGATGACTTGAGTGAAATCTAGGGTGAGGAGCTCTTGGGCTTGGAAAGTGAAATCACAAGTGACCATGAGAAACAGAACGTGATCTGGAAACCGATAGGTGGTGCTCCAAACACGGAGGAGAGCGATTCGGTAGACGAGAAGATGATGGAGCTCGAACCTCTCCTGGAAGCCTCGGGAGAGCGCAACCTTCGGAGCATTGACATCACACATGGGGAGTGCCCATGCCACTGTCTGGCACAAACGGTGTGGTATCCGGATCACGCAAAACCTCTGCCTGGTGTGGGATGTAGAAGAAATTCGTTCAATAGGATTACCGGATCACATACAAAAGGTGGCACTCTTGGTGGTGAGCACAATGTTAGCTTTGCGATGGATGGAGGAGAATGTGACGAAATATCGGGAGTCAAAGACGCCAACGGCAGAATCGATATACGCGAGAGATTATAGCAGGAGACTTGAATTGTTTGAGACTGCATGCAAGGTATTTGCCATACCAATGGAGGTCAGGCATTTATGGAGCCGTATAATGTTCTTTCCGTGGTTTCGAGCGACGTGGACATCTTGGTTGTACATGGTGACGAAGGACCACATGAAGAAGTATCAAAAGGAGTATTGACAATTCCTGGCCGAAATAGGACCGGAAGCTTTCAAGAGACCTCGCTAACCCATAGAAATGCGATCACGACGGGGTGGAAAAGAGCCTGTAGAGTGTCAAGAAACAATACTAAGGCGAGAGAATCGATACTGGAGGAAGACTTGGCGAAGAATGTGAGCCTGAGTCTGCACAATTCCTTCTGTTTGAACCGAGAAGCGAGGTGAAGGGATTGCCCAACCAAGCGAAGAGATTGCAGGAGCAAAGGGAATGGAAGCGATCCTATGAACAGTTGAAGGCTTGGGAGGAGATCGTAATTAGCTCCGACGATGAAGAAGCACTGTTGAAACAGTTTGCGGTGTCAAATACGTCAGGGTCTAGTACCTCGAACGCGAAGAACGCGAGATGAGCAGGTGGCTCAAAGGGGAATTCTAGAGTCTTGAGTCTTGAGAGGGAAGGGGGCTCGAGGGTGAACTTGGATGAAATCTGGTTTAACGAAAAAGAAATTTTAATGAATGAGATATTGTTTTTATATGCTATATCTATTAAATGAATCAAAATGCTGCATGACAATTTCCTGATTGAATGGGACAAAAATTTTCTTAGATCGTTAGCTTAAAAAGCGAGAATTCAAAGGTGCAGGTGTATGCAGATTTTGATTGCTGTTTAGCGAAAGTATGAAAATTTTACATGGTGCAAACTTCTGCAAATGACCACTGGCACTGTATCTTGAGCAACACTCGGTTTTCTGGGATTCACTGACAGACGACAGCGCGCGATGAGGACATCGATCTTGAGTCCGGGGAGTATGTGCCAGTCGGTCATGTCTGGAAGTT
The DNA here is from genome assembly GCF_963678635.1 of Symsagittifera roscoffensis. Lineage (NCBI taxonomy): Eukaryota > Metazoa > Xenacoelomorpha > Acoela > Convolutidae > Symsagittifera > Symsagittifera roscoffensis. Next base: position 40,485,056 of record NC_087070.1, read on the forward strand.
TGACCTTGAAGAATACGAAATAACGTGATTTTGGGATGAAGTTTAATTTTTCAAAATTTCGAATTGAGCCTGTCATGCTCAACTTTCTCGCAGCAACTGAAAATCAGAAAATAAAATCAGAACAACCGAACAACCTATTCGCAATTTCCGTCGTAGAAAACGAGAGTAGAGCTGTCCTATCTGATATAGGAGAGATAGTATTCCCGAGAGCGAATTGAAATTCACCTGAACCAGAGTAAACCTTCAGTGGAAAGGTGCACAACTGAAGTCTCCCCATGGTTCAGACCCCAAAACTAATTTCTCAAGTCAAAACTCATTTCCTTTAATTAGGATTCATTGGTGGAAAACTTCTCGAGTTATATTCAATTGTATTTATGCTAGAGTTACTAATTGGCTTAATTACTCCAATCCTCAAGTGTGCTGCTATTTGAAAACTCAATTTAATTTTCCCGAGTGTGTTTTGTCATTGTTATGTTGAGTTAAGTCGAGTTTTTTGGTTGAACCATCTGAAATGGATCAAATTTCTACTGTCTAATAAAAAGTAACTTAACGGATTGTTCCGACCCTGTTTTTAACGGCGTTCGTGTATTTTGGGTATTTTGAGACCTAAGTATGGGGACGTTCTTATTTCTAGAGTGGGGGGATATTTTGGTTGTGGCCTTTAAGCTGTAACGGGTTTTAGTCTCATGTCGCAAGTGAACCGAATTGGCTCCGACCGTTTTGAGGTAGAAAAACACAAGAGATAGTGTCCCTGACTCTTGAGCCAATGGTTATAGGGCCTATTTTTCTTAAGCCTCATATGTGACCGAAGTAGACGAATGTTACACGTAGAAAAAGTACCTTGTGACATTCGACCAGAATGGAAGAAAATGCAGATTCGGCAATTTCGAGTTATTAGCCGCTAATCTTCGGAATTATCGTTTTTGAAGGAATAACAGTGTTATTGGAACGATTAGTCAAACTGGGAAGGCTAGATTATTCTGATACTTTAAATTTTAAAAATTTCGAACGATGACGTCATACTTCTGAGAAACGTCAAAATCGACCATTTTGTAAGAAATCCAGAATTGAGACACAACAACAATAGTTGCAACGGCGACAACATTGAGAATTGTGATAAAAAAGCAACAAAGAAAAGCAGAATTAGCAGAGACCGCTTCAAGTTGCAACGATTGTGTCGCTACAATCGTTGCAAGGCCGTTCACAACAACGATGAAGGGTAGAAAAACAGCCTTCCGGAAAGAAGATAAGGGTGTTATTTCCCTGGATTCAGGAATCCCGAGGGGTCTCGGGACTTGAACTGAAATCCTTTTACATAAACTTTTAGCTTCCCTATTATGTCCTGAATTGAATTTAATTAACTTCTGAATTCATTTTCCGACGATGAGAAGCTATGAGTTAAGGGAAAGGGTTGATCCATCTTCGATGGAAATGATGATTTTATCTACTGAACAAAAACAATGGTAAATTAAAAAATAGTAGTAGCCCGTTTTTTAGGAGTGACATCGTGCTCTGGGAATACTGCGACCCAGCCATGAGCTCACTAATTTTGCATGTAATTAAGTTAATTTTAACCGTAGCCGAAAGCAGTAACGTTTTTGTCGACCCGATGTTAGAAAGACCACCAAAAGAACTGGCTTTGGTAGCGACGGTGAAATCATATAGAGCTCAATTAAGACGCTGGCCAGTCGTTTTATAGTTTAGCTTTATTTTCCGTCGATATCTACTTCCGGGCGAATGTTACATAGATGTTTTTATGGCGCTCCTTGGGTGTTATTCTTTTTTAACATCATGACCGGCAGAACCGTTAACGAGCATTCCGCGCCGAGCAAATGCTCATAATAAGGCCCTTATCACCGGGGCGGAAGGGTAGTTTGGAACACGGAAGCCTTCCGGGTTCCCGAATCTAGCATTTCATTCTAGTTAACACCGAAGATTCACGTACCAGGAAGGGTGGGGGATTGGCCGTCCCGTCGTTCCCTGAGAGGTTTGTGACCAAAGACACTTAAAGATATATAAGAAACCAAACAAAAAGTAGTATAGTACCCAAGAAAAACCAAAAAACATAAAAAACAACCAAAAAAACCAAAAACAGTAGAAAAAAAATTAGTAGAAATCATCCCCCCATACAAGATTTGATCCGACCCTCCCGTTTGTTGTTGATAGATATACTGTTGTTACAGGCGTTTATATCAATCAGGATCGTTACGATCAATTTGTGGCTAGTTTGTGAGGCTTGTACTGTAGGGTTATTTGAGTATTTAAGCACGTTAATGCTAATTTGCGCTCAATCCGGAAGGGCCTGCTGATTTGCGCTCAATCCGGAAGGGTCTCGGGATTAGTGAAGAAGACTGATCCGACAAGCAGTACAACGAGTGACAAGAGGGGGCTCAACGACAACATTAATCGACTGTTGGGTATCGTTAACAAGTTTTGATTCCCTTTTGGTACAAAAAACAAGATAGTAATACGTGGGGGGCTGGACAGTGCTGCACTGTAGTGACCCTTCACCGAACTGCGAATTTCCGAGTTAAAACCTTAAATCGGATATTGAACAAACACGGAGGGGTATAGTTTTATTAGTTATATACACTATATTAATCATATTAATACTATAAAATCGTTTTTCAGAGAAAAACACAGTAAGCGGACCGGTTTTTAGGATCGAAATAGCGATATTTTGATCCCCCCACAAATCGCGATTTTTGAGACATCATTTTTTTTTGATACGGAAAAAAGCACTATATTTATGAGTTACATTGTAACTGTGCTAGTATAATGGGTATAACCGGTTGAGTTTAGTTCAGAAGTGGTTGGAACTATTATGGTATAAAAATAAACGAATATTCGTGATTTTTAAAAAAACAGAACAAAATAAAATGAAAAAAAAAAACTTTGAAATTTTTGAGTTAGGAGTGTAAAATAGTTGTTCGGACAACGCCCACTAATGAATCGATAGCTTTTAAAATCCGTTTGCCGATAACCTTCCGGGTTACAGAGAAATCGAACTTAACGTGTTTGATTTAGTGGATTCATCAATCCGGAGGGGTCCAAATAGCATAGTTTTTCGCAATTTTTTTTCAACTAGAGCCTTTTAGATCGGGTTTTAATTGCATTGAACTAGAAAAGTATAGACTTTCTGAGCTCAGAGCAATAATTTTTAGGTCGAAAAGAACAGAATTGCGAAAAAAGTTACGCGAAACCTATAAGAGAGAAATTTTTTGACCTTAGAAAAAAGACGTTTTGCTTAATAACTTTGGAACTACTGGACAAATCCAGTTGATCTTGGTACCATTAGATTAGAAAACAGCTGAGTTTACTAATAGAAACATCAAATATTCAAAAAAGTAAGCGTGAAAGTTTTTAGGATTGTTTTTAGCAAATTCACCAATTCGGGAAGGTAGACCCTTCACGTTTTATAAAAAAAAATTTGGAAACCCCTTACACCCCTAGCAAAGGGTAGAAACGGTTGAATAAGGCAATTTTACGCTATTCTAGACAAAAAGGGAAGGCTAAAGGCACAAGAAAACCTTAGTCGAGCCGAAACTAGGCTAGCGATAAGACCCTTCACCGTTAGGGTGAGTCATCGAATAAAGGGCTTAACTTCAATCCGGAAGGGTCTTGGGAAGGACGACACACCCTTCCTAATTGATTCAAACAGCAGAATAGCATCGGAGAACGTATTCGGAAGGGTATAGGTTGGAAATGTAGAAAGCTTCTGAGAAGCTATTTTTACGAACTCTGAGGGGTCCTAATCCGAAGGGGTCTAAATTTTTACAAAAACGGAGGGGTCCCAATCCGGAGGGTTCTAAATTTTTACAGAAACGGAGGGGTCCTAATCCGGAGGGGTCTAAACTTTTACAAAACAGGAAGGGTCCCAATCAGGAGGGGTCCGGTTTTTGTCAATCCGGAGGGGTCCGATTTTTGTCAATCCGGAGGGGTCCCAATTTTGCCAATCCGGAGTGGTATCATTTTGTCATAACATAAGAAGACAACAGAATAGAAAGTAGTTAAGGATATTAGGTTATTAAGAGATAGGCTGCGAACCAGTGACTGCACTGGTAACTTGCCTTTTGAAAAAACCGAATAAAAACAAAACAGGTTTAAACTCGGACATTCGCGACACTAAGTCTAAATTGATCAAGAGTGTGTAACTCATAAGTGTGGACTCAAATCAAAAACGTTTTTGAGAAAAATGACTGCCCTGAGGATTTTAGTAGGTCTAGCTCGGGCAGTTCGAAGGCAGATAGGTAACACAGGACTCGGTGGGTGCAATAGACGCCCACTTGAGAAAATTACTGCCTTCAAGTTTTGTCTGTTTGATGCAACACCAAGCAGGGAAAGTTCTTTATTTACATACAAGTTCAACTATTGTACTGCGACTGACTAAAACTACAAAACACATACGTTTTTCATAAAAATATTCTTGTTTTGTTATTTCTGGTTTTAATTCAATAATATTTGTGCTAGATTGGGTAGTGAACACACTATCTTTTAAACAGACTGATATCATCATACTGTGCTAGCTTCATACCTTACAACTAATAATCGATTACTGTGGATAAATTGTATATACGATGTACCGTGATAACATACAAGGATTCGTGGTCACTATTTAATAGAAACTTTTGGAATTTACTGTGTTGTGTTATTATTATCAGTAGTCAGATCAAAAGGACACTAGCAATCGAATTGAGTGTATAGGTAGTAAGAAGTGGTAAATTGAGTATGAGTCTGGACAAGTCAAGAATACCTAAATTAGAAGATAGCTCCAGGAAATTCATACCTGAGAAACTCATACCAGGAAATTCATACAAGAGCAATGACCGACCCTTTTGTGGAAAGGATCGGCCAAACCCGGACCGACAAAGGGGAGACGGTTTCAGGCAGAATGGTTGAAACCAGGAGTCAAAAACCTCAGAAGAGCGAAAAGCTATGCTAAAAGTGGAGGTCCATCCGGGCCAGGCCATGAATGAGAACCGGGATATACATGGTCCGGAGGGGAGAGGAAACAGAAGGCTGGCGAGTTAATCTACTCGGGTAGAACAAGGCCAAGATTTTGCCACTTCCACCGGGACACTGTACCGAGAGGAGATGTCAGAACTGTCCGACTCTCTACTGAATTTGTGGCAACTAGAATATCTCCCACAGACAACACCATGATGGCAGGCGTGACGGAGAAACAGGCAACGTCCTCATCGTTTTCAGAAAGAGTGGAGAACACTTTCGGAAACATCTTTCCATTCACCAAGGGAGTGGGTACAGGAGATGAAGGTGAATCCCAGGAGGAAGAAGAGGGCAATGATGAGCAAGTTGGGTTTGGATCTCGAGTCAGCCTCAATAGTTCGAGCCAGGAGAATGAGGCATACACCGACAGTGAGACTGGAACCATGGACAAATTTGGTGTGGTGCGAACGATAAGCAAAGACACAAACACATCCGGCCAGTCAAGAGACTTTGTGAGTTTGACAAATTCGTAAACGCGAACTGGGGAGAATAGAAACATAGGGCTAAGAGGTGGATAATGAAAAGACGTCGAGGTAGAGAATCAAAGCCCGAATCTCTACCAGCACAAAGCTACATGGGATCGACAGGGTGACACCGCCACTTGTGACGCCACAAGTAGAGAACGGAGCATCAATTGAAGAAGCCTTGAACAACATAGCGGACAGTATAGGCGAACAAAAAGAACAGATGTCCATAAGACTGAGTGAACTAGAGAGAGCAGTCCACATTGAAAGGGAAAGTCTGCCGTAAGAAATAAACCGCAATAGTCAAGAAGTTGGTAAAAGCGAAGAACGCTTGAAGGAAAGAACGGATGAACACATGGCGAAGAACTGGTCGTGGATGACAAGGGTAGCAGAACAAAGAGAGTTACGGTTAAGAGACGACATGGTGAAGTTGACAACTCAACAAGAGCAGACTCTTGGGACTCTTGACACAACGATAGATGCGATGATGGAGAGGCGAACTCAGGCTATCATGACAGGTTGGACGGGCTACTAGGCAGCAGGAGTGGACCAAGAGAAGGGAAACCGAAATCGGGAGGTCCCAGCAGGGAGCCGAAGGTGAACTTCAATGACCAACAGAAAAGGAGAAGGACATATGGATCCACTAGAGGTAGGGGCAATTCAGCAGGCTATGTCTTAGGGGATAATAGAACATGGGGCCCACACTTCAGAGGAAGTTCAACTGGCAATATACAGACTTCAAACGAACGACCGACGCAAGGCACACAAGCGACGGGGAGAGGTGATTCCAGGGACAGGAGAGAGTCATGCAAGCGCAGGGATGAGTCATGCGAGCCAAGGAAGAAACAATCCCGGCGATTCGGATAGAAGGGATATACCAAATACAGAACCCTTATCTGGGGGCGAAGATACTCAGGCGTTGCATTCAAGAGATGCTACAGCAATGGTCACAGCCTTTGAACCCCTAAATAGGTCTTTGGAGACATTCCTAACGAGGTTATCCAGAACCAATGTACGCAGTGAAAAGTCCAGAAGAGGCTTTAAGAAACCAAGATGCTATAAAGACGAATCTGACGGCTGCATTGACACCTGGATAGAGGTGATGAAATTGCATTTTGAGGAAGAAGACCTGTCAGAAAGGCAAAAGTTTGGTGCGCTCACCAAAAACTTGGAAGGGACAGCCGTAAACTTTGTGATGGCCAAAAAGCAATATCAGCGGGATACTGCTGAGAAAATTTTTGAAATCTTGTTAAATCGTTTTGGCTAAGGGGTGCAGGGACACCAAGCAATGATGCGCTTCGAGAAAAGGAGGCAACGAGAAGATGAGACGATAGACAAGTTTCGAGACGATTTGGAGATTCTTAGAAGGCGTAGCCAACCGGACGAGTCGAACAGGAGGATGAACTTGGCGGTAGCCTCAAAATGATGAACTTCGAACAATGTTAGCAACGCATTACACACCACTATCAACCAATGCGCCAACACCAGAGGAGTTGAGGCTCAAGTCAAAAGAATATCTTTTGCCAAAACCTCCATCGAGATCTGGATATTACAAAAACAATTATGGCAATTTTAACAACGGACCAGCAAACCAAGGAAACAACCGGTATAAACCGAGGGACGATACGGACAAGATGTGCTCTTGTGCAAATTGCAGTTCGACGGACCATCATGTGTCAGCATGCCCAACATATAAACAGGGCTTGAAAGCAATAGGCTTTAGCCTCGAGGACGAAGATGCGTCAGAAGTCGATCATGAAGATTTCATGAGAGGAGTAATTGCAAAATTCGGCCCGAGGTGTTTCATTTCCAACTTAGAAGGTCATTTGAAATCGGATTGTCCGCAATTTTGGGATGCTGTAGCAGACATCAAGCATCCAAGGCACGAGGAATCTTTATCGGGAGTGAAAGCCAGCAAGACTCGCCTATTAAGTGAAGCGGAGGCGCGCCGAAAAGAAAAACTGCAAGAACTGGCAACGAAGAAAATGCACGCGGTAACAAATTAGACATGTGAGCTGGAACCGGTGACTGCGGCGGATGACTTCAAGATTGATTATAGGGCAGCCGCGAGGGATGCTCTAAATAGAGTGCAACAGGAACTGGTAACGAAAAATATTGATCAAAAGTGCTCGAACTGTAAATTGAGAAACTACAGGAGAAGCTGAATGCCGTCGAGGCAACAGAAGTCGAGGAAACAAAGGCACCAAGTAATTTAAGCATGAAACTTAATGTGATCTCCGAGCAGAGGTTCGGTATGGTGCCACAAGGAAGCAAAATACAGTCAATAATCTCGGTAGCAGGACACCAGGTAATCAGAAATCTGAGTGAACCATCAGAGTTCACTTTGATGCATTTGGACACAATCTGAGTGAACCATCAGAGTTCACTTTGATGCATTTGGACACATATGCAGATTATCTGAGGCAGGTGGAGCCACGCACTGAGTCGAGAGCTGTGCGAGCACTACTAATAACTGGTGGCCCTCGCATAAAGAAGCTTTATGGGCGCTGCAAGGAAGTCTCAAGGACCGTATCAAGATTGGGAAGGAATGGGCTTCACGAGGGAAGATCTAATTCCGACGAATCTCCGACTGGCTGCAGCCAATCGAGGGGCGATATACGTAGCCGGAAGAACAACAATAACGGTCCTCCAATGGGAGGACGGAATCTTTGGATGAGCTTCCTGGTGGTAGAGAATTTGGACAACGCCGACCAATTCATCCTGGGCAGAGATTTTGTCAGGAATTTTGACGTGATGATTGTCTTGAACAACGGTCTAATAAGGATTAGGAACCCGGATCGGAAGTATGTTAAGCAACCAATCAATAGATTAAGAACAGACGAGTATAAGGTGCATTTTTTTCAGACAGAAAAGTAAAATTACACCCGGGACAAGCAGTAGTAGCAATTTTTAGAATGAGAAATTTAAATTCGTTAAGTGATAGTAAACAGGTTTGTTTGGTACCGAATCCAAATAGTCAAAATTCAGTGATTTTAGGCCGGAGCTTCTTGGTAACTCGAAACGGACTGTGTGTCAGTGTGTTATTGAACACACTGGACACCACGGTTTCAATCCAGCGTGGAAAGAAACTTGGTTACGCTTTGCCGATGAGGACCGACTATGAAGAGACACGAAACTTGAAGAAACATAGTGTGAAAGACTGTCCTTATCATGCCAATAAAGACAAAAATTTTTATAAGAATTAATGAATTTAAATCTATTCATAAATTGTTTTTTAATGAAGTCCAAAACGTGCTGCTCGAATTTTCCGGAACGGCCCTCGTCATATGAACTCGAGTCTGACAAACCGTTTTTGCCGGAGATAGAACATTTAAAAGGGAAAATAGGCGAGGGAGATTTGGAATTGCTTCGGAAGTTTTTAAATCGGGACGCGGATGTATTTTCAAAACATAAGGCGGATATCGGTTGCTGTAATTTCGTCGAACACGAAATCGAACTTGATGAAGGCGCCGTTTCCCATAGGGAAGGCGCAAGACGAATGACGCCACATAAATCGGAAGCGTGCTGAGCGGAAATAGAAATGTTGCTCGAATACGACACGATAGAACCCTCGAAATCGCCTTGGGCTTGCGGGGTAGTAATGGCGAAAAAGAAGGGGGTCAGCTTAGGTTTTATTGCGACTTTCGCTACTTGAACGCGGTAACGATAAAAGATGCCTACCCGATACCGAGAATAGACGAGAGCCTCTCTAAAATTGGTGATGTCAAGTTCTTCACCACATTGGACCTGGGTTCTGCCTTCTGGCAGGTCCCTCTGCGGAAGAAGGCTAGAGAAGAGACCGGATTATCGTGTGAATTGGGGTTTTACCAGAGGAAGAGGATGCCCTTCGGCTTGTGCAACGCAACGGCCATTTTTCAAAGACTGATGGCTCAGACTCTCGGATCTACTAAGAGCGCACAGAAAAGACCGCATGACAAGCAGCCCGAAAAGGTGGATCGAAAATGGTTCTCCGGACAAAGGAGACCTCGAGGAAGACAGTTATCGCATTCTGAGACAGTATTTTATGCAGAAAGAGGGAAGGTTATAATTGAACAAGGACGGGATTGTGGCTTGCAAGAGAAGAGATGAAGACAAAGTTCTATACAAGTATAACTCGATAGTGTTGCCGCAACTCTATCAAACAGAACTCTTATTCAGGTCGCATGATCAGATGGGCCATCAGAGGATCGACAAAGTATATTAGAGGATCCTGAAGCGCTTTGAGTGGCCTGGAAAGAAAAAGGCATGCTAGAAGTGGGTAACAGCATGTCTGTCATGCCAACAGGTCAAGGATCCAAGGAAATGGTGATTTCCTTTACAATCGATCGAGTCGTCTGAATTCAACGAGGTGGTGCAGATAGATCACCGGAAGATATGCATGACAGACAGTGGTTTTAATGAAGTCTTGGTCATGATAGATCACTTCACGAACTATGCAGAGGCCGTGCCCTGCATAACTGCCTAAGCGGAAGAGACGTGCGACCACCTGATCAATACGTGGATAGCGAGACATGGTTGTCCGATGACGTTCAATCGGATAAAGGAACATCTTTCGTGGGAGAACTTACAAAAGAGCTAATGCGACGTTCGCAGGTGGCTCAGGCTCACTCCACGACATACCATCCTTAGACGAATGGCTTAGTCGAAAGGCAAAATAGAACAATAGTGTCGATGCAGAGGGTATATTGTTCCAGGTACATGACCGATTGGGACAGATATCTTTCACAGAAGATGGGAGCTTACAATAGAACGCAACATTCCACCACCGGAGTAAGTCCACATATGATGCTAACCGGGCACGAGAAGTCTTTGCCCTTGACTTTCTTCTACCCAGAGTATGAGGCTAAGAGGACGTCACCACAGGTCTATGTAAGGGATGTAATAAGACGCCAGCAGGAGTTAAACGACTTATGTAGACGAAATACTCAGCAGGCACAGGCAAGGCAGAGGAAAAAATTTGACAAGAAAGCAGCTGTTGCAAAACTTTTTCCTTAGGGGTAGGGGACTACTTATGGGTATTTCAGAACGTCATACCAACGAGAGGAACAAAAAAGCTCCTAAAAATGGAGGGGACCCTTCATGATTACGGAGGTACACCAGGAGGGACGCTTCTATAGACTGAGTACTGGCCGAGCCGCTCATTACGAAAACATTAAGCCACACAATCCATCGACAGAAGACTGATGTATACCTGAAGACATGGAAGAGGGGGATTATCTAATGTTGTACCCTTCTTGTGAGCTCAATTAGAAGGGCACCAGGGAAAAGAACGATTGAAATGAAGTCATAGAGGAAGGAACAAGTACACCACTGGACCTGGACCCAAATGAGGTGATTGAAGCAGACGATGAAACTTTACACTACGCAGAGGAGGACTGGCAAGACCCTGAACAAAGGGAAGTTCCCAAGAATTTGGATTCAGATCTTTCGTTAACGATGCAGACTCGACAGAATGACAGGACAAAATCCAAGAGGAAATATAACCCTTACGGCAACGATTTTGTAGTGGACAGGTTAGAACTAAAGAAGATAGGGGAAGAAGTAGTGGGTCTAGAAGAAATAACTGTGTCACAGGACATTGACATAGTCGATGATCACGACGATGAGTGGGTCGATGACCGGTCAAGACCCGAGGTAGAATTCGACGACGAGCAATCGTACGAACAATAGTTGACAAATCTGCGTGTCTTGGAATGGCTGAACGAAATGACGTCGGACCCAAAGGAGACCAGTGTCACAATTCAAGATGTAGATCGTGAAAGCATGAACATCAGGAAAACCTAACGAGAAGATCCTTCCTGGGCTGCCCAGGGGGGGGGCGAATACCCATTCCGGCTTCCAATCTCGACTTGATACCCGGTATGCGATCGACGGGGACGTCGATGGATTTTTTTTGTTCGGGGAGTGGGGGTAGGATTTACCCACACTGAAAATTTATTAATAAAAAAATTAGGAATAGCAAGAGGGACAGGAGATTTAGAAGCGAAAACAGGCGAGGACCCTAAGAAACCGGACATAGGGAGGGTAGTTGAGTCATATTTTAACTTACCAAATGATGATTCAAGTAGCTTAATACTAACGGACAACGATTCCATACTCACAAATACAACTTGTGCGATAGCAATCACAGCAGACATGAGTTTTAGGATAGCGTTAGCAGCAGATTTCAAAAACATATAAAAACATATAAAAACTCAATATAAAAATATAGAGTTCCTTTGGAACCAAAGACCAGGAATAGGGGGCGTAGCAGCCTTGCCTCCGGCGGTGTCACAGATACCGGGAAAATACCTTTGTTTCTTAGTGACACGGGCGACGGAGAAGCGGCACGTGGACCCGGAAAACCTAGTCTTGTCCTTGACGAGATTGAGAGACTTCCTCGTGGAAAGGGATGTGAAGGAGCTTTCGCTTCCAGTGTACGATCCGAACAGAGGACGAATGCATCCTCGGGAACTGTACGCGCTCATACACGTAATCTTCTCTGGTACTAAAATACAAGTATACTTACATAAGAAATATTACTTAAATATAGGCTGCGTTAAGGTGATATGCAAGAGGGTGTCAGACTAAAGTATGTGTAGTGTGTGATATGTGTGTTTTGTTATGTTATGTGTTATGTTTTTAAGATCCTGGGTAAAAAGGAGTTAATGATCACGAACAACTGAATGACGATCTTAGGAATAGATCCAGAGTTTGGACTGTCCAATCTTAGATCGAATTCCAAAATTTTAGAGACCGATTGATTTTAATAAATTTTAGGATCAAAATCTTTTTATTTGACTGTTTTAAACAAATTTCAACGAGAAGTTAAGGTGAAACGGACAAGTGTGATACTCGTGACCTCTTTTGTAGATCCTGATTGATCGTTTAAATACTCACTTGAGTCAAATCATTAAATCAAATTGAATTGAACCCGAAAAAAGAATAGATAACTTCAACTTGGATGAATTGATGGACCTGGCAGAGGCATATGTAGGACCGATGGTAGATGCGATCTATCGTCGGCTAATGGATTGAGACTTCGCTCTGGAGGACCCAGAGGTAGCCATGTTGCTGACCGCCCTGATAATTATCTTGGGGCATGACAACCGTGGGGACCGCCCCATGGAAGTCCTATTGATGGCAGCATACGGAGAGAGGGGAGTACTAGACCGCCCGAACGTGAGAGTGATGAGGTGGAGAAACAGGGCTCTCTCAGGGAGTGAATTGGCGAACTAGCCTGGACTGGGAAGTTCTAGGACTTACCAACCAGGTGAGATGCCTTTGCCCTCCAAGCCCTAGCCTGGGTTGAGGAAAATGCATCAAGAGATGAACAGCGAGGCTGCCTCTTCTACTTCACCACTGAGAATAGCTGTGCCACCAAAGAGGGCAAGAGTAAAACAGGGGGTTCAAACGAACCAAATCATGCAAGATCTAGATGGGATGAAAGATGAGCTGGAGAGGACCAGAAAAGAGCTGGATGAAATGACTAAGACCATGCTCTCAACGGAGGAAGACAGAGACATGTGGAAGAGATTGTTTGAAGACTGCAACACAAAGCAGAGTGAAGAAATTGAACGCTTGAGGCGGGACTACAAGGAGCAATCGGAACGGTTGGCATTGACAACAGCCGTGGAAAAACATCTATGTAACATTCGCCCGGAAGTACATATCGACGGAAAATAAAGCTAAGCTATAAAACGACTGGCCAGCGTCTAAACTAAGCTCTACATGCTTTTCACCGTCTCTACCAAAGCCAGTTCTTTTGTGGTCTTTCTAACTTCGGGTCGACAAAAGTGTTACTGCTTTCGGCTTCGGTCAAAACACTCAAACTAAAAATTTAAATCACCAGAATTTTCTAGCCTTCCCAGTTTAACTAATCGTTCCAATAACACTGTTAATCCTTCAAAACTGCTAATTCGGAAGGTTAGCGGCTAACAGCTCGAAATTGCCGAATCTGCATTTTCGTCCATTCTGGTCGACTGTCACATACTCCCCGGACAGCCCGGTCAATGTCCCCATTGAATCTCGCAATGTTCGTAAAATTGGTACAGTGTCATCGAACTGAATTTACAAAATGCACGAAATTACTCTTATCCACGTCATATCGACTCACTGCAGAATATAAATGGCATCATACTACACTACTATAGCCTTCCAAATTCTTTCACTAATCTGCAATTTCGAGGATATGACTTAAGATAAAACATTTTTTCTGACTTCCAATGTCAATGCCCTGATTCAAAACTTTTTCTCCTAGGTTTTAAAAGGTTTTAGTTTGCAGGAAAGTCCTTCCAACCAACAATCTAAAATTATCCTACTATGCTTCTTCCTTTCGGATATTTTAGTTGTTATTGATCCTGAATATTAAAACTAAGGAACTCTGTGGTAAGAAAGAACAATGATACAATCTGCCTCTTCGAGAGATTACTCAAGCCTTTCATGTCACCACATATTTAAATATACTCTTTGCTCAAGCCTTTCTAAATGATATTAAGTGTCTCTAAAGCCACTAACTAAAATCAAAATACAAATTTATAAATGTAACAAATTCTTTAATGTTCAAAGCTCAACTAAATGTTTTCTTTCAGTTTTCAATTACAACTTTGTTGCTTAGTTTTTCACTTGAGTTTTTGTCACACACATAGTTCTGAGTTTTAACTTCTTCTCTTTCGTCACATCTTTGTTTCCTCTTTTTTTCGTCGTTTAGAAGTTCTAAAACTTCTAATTTCTTCTAATTTTCTTTGCATCTTGTTTTCCGGCCATTTTTCAATGATCCATCTCCTCCTCCTGCGACATTGACTCTGCATTTTCAGTTTCTTACAACACATCGTTAGCTATTCTGACGCTGTTGGAAGCAGTCCTCCAACTTTTCTGCTCTTCTACCTTTTGCTTACAACAAGGTAGGGGATCCACGTTAGATTCTCTGATCCTGCAGAAGCTATTGTGAAGGCAAAACGCCACGTTTATCTCCATATCTTCCTTCAACATCTCTTCTTTCTCCCTTCCATTACGTTCACTTGTCCTAGAAGTTCTCTTCACAGCGGTGGTCACTGCGTTCCGATGAGTCACGAAAGCTCACTTGAAAGATCCTGCCCCAATATCCAGCTGATACACACTGTACACTCTGCCGTGTTTCGACATATGCTTCTTGACATACTCGTACAACCATGCAGTCATGTTGCCTCTAAACCATGGCATCAGTCGTCTTCTTGCCCATATCTTTTTTTACTTCCATCGGAATGTTCAGAATCTTGCACGTTGTCTCAAAAAGATCTAAATCTTTTAGACAATCCAATTTCCGCAACTGTTCTCTCGTTGGTGCCTCCTGTCAGTTGTTCTCCTTCGCATGAGCTTCCAGCCATCGTATCGCCATCATATCTCCCACTATCACGATTGTTATGGGCCGTGATGAGTCTGGTAAACCCATGGAGAGCAGCTCTCCAGAGTCCCAGATCAACACCAGATTACTACGTTCGGGGTACCACCATGTTTGCAGCAAGCAATGGCAAGGAAACTCGTCATGTGTCAGCATGATGCTCCTCCAGTTACGCTTCCCGAAGCTTCCAGTAGTGGTTCCACTTCCACCATCACTCGCTGGACTTCATCATTCTCATCTACTGTATTGTAATCCGTAACGGTTGATCTCTCTGTTTTTGTCTTTCAAAGTCACTGAAGTTCCCACTGACGTATCCCATGAACTTCTTTCCCAGTATCGATTCCAACTCCTCCTTAGTTCTCTCTGGAACTGCTGAGAACATTTTGCACAGTAACTCGTTAGACTTTTCCGACATTATCGCTATTCTTACACACTTTGGCACTGAGAAGGCTTGATCAACGATCGTTCTCGTACTTCTTACATCCACAGCTACGAAGTGCTCTGGGTATCTGCTCTTCGACATTGGAGCTTATGTCGATCCCACCAAATCTCGCACTCCTTATGATCTGCGATAAGTTTCATTGTGTCTGATGTTCATTTCCGCCTCGATCTCTTCTCTCCACTTTCCTATGTGCTTTTGCTCAGTCTGCAAAACTCCTGAAAACACTTGTACACTGATGGCCGTGACCATCTCATGTTTCTGTTCTAGATTCAATAGTGACTCTAAAGAACCAAACATACTGTAGAATCCTAGTGCAGTCACCAGCTTCACCTCGGTTCCTCCATGACAATCTGCAATCAATTTCGTTTCCGTTCTTACTTTCATCACAATGTTCCCAAACAAAATTGTCAACTGCTTGTAATGTTTCTCCAGGGTTTTCACGCAATCTAGACTTCCACAAATGTGACCTTCCAGTATACAGACTTCTGCCAGACAGCTACCAGGTTTAACTCAGTCTTCTGGTCTCCAGCAAGGCAACTCCACTTTGTCTTCCCCGTTGGTCTTAGAGGCTGTTGTCATCACAACATATATGATATTAAGATCACGCAGGTTTTAGTCTGCATTTAGTTCCCTCTGCTAATCTTGTGTTGCCTGTACTATCGAACCAGCGTTGGAACTAGGACACCACGATGGTCTCATTAGTTCCCGCACTACCATCAAGCTCGATCTCAGTAATTCATCTGAGAATCCCAATCCAAACTCCACTCGTTTGTCGGATTCTGGCACGGAAGGCGCAGCAACTTTTTTTCTGAGACTAGTCCCAGCTTCCAAGCGTGTTTCCAGGTTAGGAGGCACAAAGGTGGTAATTGTCGGTTCGTTTGATGCTCCCTCTTCCTTCAGCAATCCCGTGTCAAAGAGTTCTACTTCCAATTCATCCAATCGCTCTTGGAAGAATCTGTTCAACCAAGCCTGTCCTTCTATGCTATCAAAGTGGATGCCGTCAGTAGTCAGCCTGGCTTGATCCATAGCCCTCAGCTCAAGTTCGATATCCATAAGGATCATCCTTTCGGTATTCCGACTTGCAAGATTCCTTAGGATGTTGTTTCACCTGATTAATCCTTCGTTGTGCCTTCTTCCTGCTGCAGTCAATGTCCTCGTGTTCATTGGCATAGTGCAAAAGGTAAATACCTCGCAGTTGAACTTCTGCCAGAGAGTAGTAAACAAGCACACCATCATTGATTCCCATAGTGCTTCTTCCTCATCTGAGCTTCTCGAGATGTTATTTGTCCCCACCAGGATCATCAGACTAGGGATTCTCCCTGGGTTCATCAACTCCACCATCCGAAATAACTGGGCTATCATCGCGCCTCCGAAAGCCATCACAGGGGTGATCCAGGAGGTCCTCAAGTTTGAGAGCACTCTGACCAAGCTGTCTCCCAGTATCAGATGTGATGTCCCCAGTGGTGGTTGCTGCAAGTTTACTGCCGGGTTCCAGGTCGCTCGATTGATGCAAGCTTTCGGAGCCGCCTCCGGAACTCCTGTGAAGTTATACTTCAACTGATTATTCTTTTGTACATCTATTACCCGGGACACTTTCTTCGACGGCATCTTTCGTATCTTCCTGTCTGGGACTTTTGAGCTCCCCATTGGTTGCATTGTATCGCTAACTCCCCTATTGGTCATTACTTCTTGGGAGAGCTGTACTCTGCCCGTATCGTCGACCGTTCCATAGGGTGCAGTCACCCCGGAACCTGGCGCATTCGTGTTGGCCACTAGTCGTCCAGCTGTCTCTATGAGCTTCCTCATCGTCTGCTCCGCGACTGGGTCACCTAAGGTATCACTCGGGTCCGGGATTGTCACTCGACCAGTTGCAGTTGGGAGTCGCGTTTCTGCCGTTTGACTCATTTCTCGAGGCGTCAAGAGCTCCATCGGGGACTGCCCACGAGGAATACTCCTTGCAGGTATCACTTTTTCCACGGCTGTTGTCAGTGCCAACCACTCCGTTCACTCCTTGTAGTCCCGCCTCAAGCGTTCAATTTCTTCACCCTGCTTTTTGTTGCAGTCTTCAAACAATCCCTTGCACATGTCTCTGTCTTCCTCCGTAGTGAGCATGGTCTTACTCATTTCATCCAGGTCCTTTCTGGTCCTCTCCAGCTCATCTTTCATCCCATCTAGATCTTGCATGATTTGGTTTGTTTGAACCCCCT
Source organism: Symsagittifera roscoffensis (assembly GCF_963678635.1). Taxonomy (NCBI): domain Eukaryota; kingdom Metazoa; phylum Xenacoelomorpha; order Acoela; family Convolutidae; genus Symsagittifera; species Symsagittifera roscoffensis. The sequence continues at coordinate 40,502,534 of NC_087070.1, forward strand.
GTTCTACTCTCGCCCTCTTTGGTGGCACAGCAATTCTCAGTGGTGAACTAGACGAGGCAAATCAAGTAGAGCTTAGTTTAGACGCTGGCCAGTCGTTTTATAGCTTAGCTTCATTTACCGTCGATATGTATTTCTGGGCGAATGTTACACCTATTAACGACTGGCCGGCGTCAGTTACCTAAATTCTACTGAATTTCAAAGAGGAAGAGAAGAGCGGAGCTGGTCAACGAATAACAGGCACTGCCCCAGGACGTCCAGCTGGAGCTAAAGTCTTCGCGGATTGTGTTCGAACACCAAGACAACCTTCCAGCTGTTTTGTCCAAGCTTCGTTCAAACACGAAAAAGAAATCTCAAACGAGAAGGAGCTCAGAGAAAAGAAAACTGATGAACAGAGGCCAGGAAACTGTTGGTCCAACTGATGAGGAGGCTTCAACGGAGAGGGTGAGTTAGAGTTGTGTTATTTGTGTTGCTTTGTGTCACGTGAGTTTTATTCCTCGTGGCCTGCAAACCAAAGAGCACAGTTGCACTCCCACCTCCAATCTTGATTTGGACTTTAAAACACAAACTCATTTGGAAATTAGTCCGTGATTATGTGTCAATATAAGTTAAATCTATAAACTGTCACCAACGTGTTAAAATTTTGAGAATTTGTCTAGAAAACGGCATTATACTTGATTTTTTGAGGTTCAAGGTACCGGAAATTGGGGTGTTTTCGAACCATGCGCTACAGAGTTTTCAGACTAAACTTCTAAAAACGGAGATAAACAAGGCTAGGACAGTGAAGTCAAAATAGAAAAGGCGAGAAGCGCAGTACAGAGGGGTGTAGATGAGTAGTTTTGGCCTTCGGTAATTAAATACTTAAGTCTTAGGAGACAAAGACAAACAACAATAGTCAAAAAGACCCATCAGAAGAAGCTAATGAAACTATCAGAAAGGCAAGACCGACCTCTAGGGAAGCAAGGTGAGGGTTCAGTAAGAGCTCTTGTTGATGTTGAATTACTAAATTGGGTACAACAAGTCTTGGCATTAGGGCCGAAACATCCCATCAGGGATAAATTGGATGAGACACTTTTTCTCGCCGACAATGACATCTTTCGATTGGATCTCAAAAATTGTAAAGTCCTCGGGGAGGCCCTTCGTGAGATCGAAGCTGTGGCAAAAGCCTATGCTAAAAGGATGAAACAAAAACCATCTAACAAAGGCGTTGAGAAAGCGCGAAAGTATCTGAAGAGTAATGGATTAGTTGCGGTACCGTATGACAAAGGCGTGGGTTTTTGTGTAATCAGGAAGGAAACCAACGAAAACAAGTTGTCGGATACATTAGATTCAAGTCAATTCAGCAAAAGTAAAAGAACAAGTGATATGATTGTTTTGAAGATAGAAAGAGACATCAATAAGGAGTTGTTGGCTATGAGGAAAATTGTCGAACTAAGTGAGAATCTCTACACAAGGATGAGGTCCACTGGGGGCAGCCCGCCAGGCTTTTTGGTTGGCGAAAGTGCATAAAGTGAATACCCCATTACAACCTGTCCTCTCCTTGCTTGATACCTCTTATAATAACTTGAACAAAGTTTTTTCAAATTTTTTCGAAAAATTTGAGGGCGCAAACATCGAAACCAACTCACTAGATGCGAGAGAAATCTTACAGAGCACTAATCTTGAGCACAATGAAAATTTGATATCTCTAGATGTGAAGAATTTGTTCCACTGAAAGAAGCAATAGACATAGCTCTGAGAAAACTGTATGAGCAAGATGAACAACCACCAATTGCTACGAAAACCATGAAGAGACTGTTGAACTTGGCAGTTAGTAAAGTCCATTTCAAGTGCAATGAAAGATGGTACGTTCAAAAAGATGGTTTGGCAATGGGGGCATCTCCTGCCGTTTTTTTAAGCAAATATTTGGCTGAAGCAGTACGAAACTGCACTATCGAGGGATAATCCCAAAATGTTTTTGCCCGAGAAAGATCTCAACGGAATTTGTCCCGAGTGCAATAAGAAACTCACGTACAAGTCAAAAGGTGTAGACTGTGAATGCTGTTTGAACTGGTATCACGTAAAATGCGGTGATATATCAGATGATGAGTATTGAAACATAAATTAAACCGTCTGGAACTGTAGGAAATGTATCGCAATAAGAGAGAAAAATAACGCAGTGCAGCAAGCTAAATTATTTCTCCGTTACGCTGACGATATAGTGAGAACAGTGAAGGCTGATCCTGAAAAAATGCTTCGGGCTGCAAAATTATTACATCAAAATTCACAGTTCACAATAGAGACACCAAACACAAACGGAAAATTTGGCATTTTTGGATTTGAAAATTAGTATTGACAAAAGCAGGAAATTAACTGTGGGTGGTATCAAAAATCAACAGGTACCATACTAAATTTGCCCCCTT